>NW_004524582.1:4270978-4276353 GCF_000260255.1 Octodon degus
CAGGTATTGAACTCAGAACCTTGCCAGGCAGGCAATTGTGCCACTGAGCTATCTCACCAGCTCCCTGCAGAACAAATTGGAGGAACTGATGTTAGGAATACACACATGCCTTAGTCAGACCTTATTATTTTGTCAAAATTACTTGCATCATATTTTCTCTCTGTATTCCAATTTCTTCTCTGTTTTGATGATAGCCAACTATTCAGTATGCTTTATTATGTTCTTCTCTTTTTTTGTTAATTTTCAGTATATTTTTCAGCATGTTAATTTTATTTTTTTATGTATTTTTTTGGCAGAACCAGGGATTGAACTCAGGCCCTTTTGCTTGCCAGGGAAAGGCTTATTCTACTGAGCTCTCTCTGGCCCCCTCAGCATGCTAATTTTAAAGAGCATACGATAAAAACCAGAATAGATGACAGATATCAGGAAGTAGCAAGCAAATGTGTAGAGTTATAGATTTGAGACAAAAGCCTGATGTCCCAAGAGAACAAAAACCACTGGACTGAGCCCGAGGAGGGTTGCTGTCTGTTTACAAATTCCGGCAAGCTGGGACCCAAGGCAGCAGGTAACAGCTTCTCCTGCAGGCGCCCTGTCCTTTGATCCCTTGCTTGGGATGTTATCAGCTAGCATTTGTATGAACCTAGTGTTACGCAAATGGTGGAAGTTAATAGAGATAATAGTTTATATTCACTTAGTTTATTATTATACACATTCCTTAGTATGCCTTTACCCTTCAATAAATGTGAGATGCTTCTGAGGCTCTGGGCTTGGAGAGAGACTAATCTCAGGGAGACCTCTAAAGTTACATTCATCAGGTCTTCTCATCTTTTCCTTCGGCACCAACCTGTAGCATACAGCACAAATGTCCCAGTGGGAAGATGAATGAGGCAGGGGAGAGGGAGAAGGAAAGGAAGGGCAAATTAAAATAAAAGTGAATATAAGGGAAAAATGGAAACACAGGTTTTGTAAATAAAGAGTAGGAGAGTGGGGAAATTAGCTCAGTAGAATAAGCACTTGCCTGACAAGTGCAAGGACCTATGTTCAATCCCTGGTTCCACCAAAAAATAAAAAGTAAATAAAGTAAAAATAAAAAATAAAGAGTGGGAGAGTCCGAGCATGGTGGGGCAAGCCTGTAATCCCAGCGCTGTAGAGGCTGAAGCAGGAGGATCACTATAAGTATGATCTGCATAGTGAGACCCTGAATAAAATCATCATCATCATCATCATCATCATCATCATCATCATCATCATCATCATCAGAATGAGGTAGACAGGCATTTAAGCCTCTGAGCTATCTCCTAAGCGCCATCATGTCTGCATCTTGTCCTCTGAATAACTACTACGAAGACAACAGTATGCAATGTATTGATTATTGTAACCGTCCTACTAACCTCTTTTGAAATCTTCATTGCTATTTTATCATTTTTTCTCATTAAAATGAATCTTAAAAAAATAATAATGAGTGGCAGAGGGCTTAAGGAGGTGAATAAGGAAAAACACATTAAAATATATTGTGTACAGTAAAATTCGCTGTGATGAATGTCGATCATTATGTTTTCAAAAGTTTGCCCAAAAAGTTAAATATGAAAATTTGTTAAAAATAAAATTTATTAACTTGTTTTATGGTACCTGCAAGCAGGCGCAGGGGTCAGGGGTTTGATCCCTGGGCCTTTTGTGCCAGCCCCACCCTCGGGGCGTGCTGAGACAGCAATTGAGATGGCGTGGTGGCACACACCTGTAATACCAGCTCTTGGGAGGCTGTAAACAGGTGGATCACTACGATCTAGTAGTGAGATCCTGAACACCCTGTAGACCCTTCCCTAATATGCAAAATAAAGGCTGGTTTTATGACTTTAGTCTGTGTTTTATATTGGAGACAAATCACAGTCCACTTGAAAAGAATGTATTGCAGGCCAGTGTGTAACAGTTAAATCTTAGAAACAGCCCAGATGCCCATCGACAGATGAACGGATAAAGAAAATGTGTATTGCACACACAATGGTGTACAGCTCTACCATAAGAAAAACAAAGCTGAGGCAATTTTAGATAAATGGATGCACCCCGAGATCACACTTTTTTGAAATGAACTGGAAACAAATATTTAAATATTGCATGGTTTCTCTTGTGTGAGAAACCAAAAATTTTTATGGACCAAAATGGATGACAGATAAAGGAAAATAGGACGAAATGCTCCAATGGGAAGGAAAAAAGTGCAGGGAGGAGGAAGAAGGAAAAAGGGACAAGAAAATAAAAGAGAATAGAAAAAATGGATGCAAAAACACAGGGGAAGGAAAGATGAAACAAGGGGAGGAGGAGGGGAAAAGAGAATATTCAAGCTATATGACACACAGCTTCACTATGACAGGGAACGTCATCATTGTGTATATCCAAAGTGTACATAAATAATTAAATAATAAAATTATTTTCAAAAGAATATACCTTCTATAATTACTATATGCAACACCCTACACATATAAAATAGGTAAATTTGCTAGATAAAATTTAAATACATGAAAGTTTTCTAGTTTCATTTTTATAGTAATATCAAATAAAGAGCTAATTTACACAGAAAAAATTAAAAAGCACAAGGTATTTCTTATTAAACATATGAGTGTAGGTATTTGTCAAGCATTCATTAAATTATTAATTGGCTAAGTAGGATATTTTTCAGTAACTTTAATTTTATGAGCTGTCATCAAGTTTCTTATACTCCTTTTATTTTATTGATATGTCTGACATGCTATTTGCTGCAAGTTGTCATTTTCTGTACATATGGTGTTTTAATTTTTTGGTTTTTAATACAGGGTCTTGTAATGCAGTTCAGACTCATAGTGATCCTCAGTTCTCAGCATATACAGAGTTGGGATTGCAGGTGAGCAAGCACCACCACACATAATTTTGGGGCCAGCGTGGTGCTCCACCCAGGATTCCTGAGCCAGCACTGCATGTGGTAGGGGGAAATCAAACCTTCCTTGAACTTGCCAAGTAGGCACTTAGACTTCCAAGCTATCTCCCTAGACCATATTGGCTGTTTTTAAAGTACAACATACCATCATCTCAAGAAACAACTGTGTTAGTTCTTCCAGTTTATACTCACTTTTTTATGTTTAGTACTTCACTTGAAGTACTAAACATAAAAGTTGCCTTGGGTCTACAACCTTACTAATAGGATTGATAGACTTTTGTTTATTCTTTTAAGTGTTTGGTACAGGGTCCCACTATGCATCTCGGGCTTATAGTGATCCTCCTGTTTTCACCCACCCTAGTGCTACAATTATAGGTGTGCACCACCATGAAACCAGGACTTGGTTGCTGGCTCAGCATGCCCCAGGGGTGGGGCCAGCACAGGATGTGGGGACCAGGATCAAATCCTGGTCCCTGCACTTTGCAAAGCAGGTGCTTAGACTGCTGAGCTATCTCGCTGGCCCTCACTACTTTTTATTTATATTTTAACTTGAAAATGTGAAATGGTACACTGTTTTAATAAATCATTAGCAACTTTGGTTTCTCCTTTCCTTTTTTTTTTGTTTACTTTCATTTATTATTTAAATTTGTAAGAATTTTTTGTGTATCTTATAGAATGCATTTTAATTAAATAAATTACAGTGTGGCTTATGGTGTCACTTCTTAAAATAGTTTTTAGAGTTGTACAAAATATTTTGAATCTTACTCTTTTCTAATTTTAATCTTCATAATTATTATTGATAGTTTTGTGTAGTGTTATTTAAAACATCTTGCCCAAAAAATTGAATGTTTATCATCTATGTTTTCTAAAATGTCTCAGAGGTTTTGGTTTTGTGGTTTGGTATTATCCTTATCATGTTGTTTTACTTTCTTTTGTTTCGAGTGCTGGACTTCGAAGCTGAGTCTTCACTGATTCTAGTCAAACTCTGCTACTGACCTATCTATGTCTCTACCTCCTACAGGTTCTTACATCATTGTTTGAGGTTTTATTTGACTGAATTGCATATGAAAATATAACGGCTTATATTAATGAGTAATCATCACAATATTATTTATCAATATATTTACTGATTATCCATGTATGATGTAAGCTGGTAATAATACATTTGTAAATCTTTATATATTAAAACAATCAGTTCAACCTTGTTCTAGTTCAGAATATGTTAGAAGCTTTTGCTTTTTATGCAACTTCAGGAATTTAAATCTCAGCCTTTTCATTTTAATATATTTTCAATTAGTTCAAAATTTTATTAGTATTGCTTCAAATTGCAAAAACAACATAGAAAATTTGATAGATTTCTAGACTTTTAAAATATTTTTAAATTTTTTTTTTTGCTCCGAATGCCTTCAGGGCAGGTTTGGCTGGCTTGAGCTGTGGGGATTGAACCACAGCAACCTGAGCCTGACTGCTTTGTTGAAGCAGCCACTTAAAGAACTGAGCTAGGGCCAGGCCCCCTTAAATGTTTTAATAGATTTATATATAATTTTTCATAAATGTGTTTCTCCTCCATGCTGATTTTTATATCAATTGCTCACTATATTTAAAATTATATTTGTTTTCTCTAACAATGTAATCATTTATACCACGACCTTAGATTTCCTCACCCTGATGGAATTTTGTGCAAAATTTTCCACATAGTAATTAGAGTTGTAGGACCTTCCTGTAATCTCAGCACTCAGCACATTGAGGCAAGAGAATCTGTGAGTTTGAGGTGAGCCTGGTCTAATATAGTGAGTTCAACACCAGTTTAGATTACATGATCAGGTGCTATCTAAATAGACAAAACAAACAAACCAACAAACAAGCAAAATTAAACAAGAAGAAACACTAAATTTTTTCACTTAAGCATGGAAATTTTTTCTTCTGTAATTATTTTTTTTCTTGTCTTATTTTGCTGGAACTTCATCTTTATGAAGCAAAACAGTAAATGTTTTGGTATTGTCAGTCACAGGCCTGTTAAATATTCAGTGATTGTTTTTTTTTATAATTATAGATTCTCTGTTAAAGATACTCCAGCTAAAATAACTAATTTACAGTGAAAAGGCAGTTTTTTCAGTGGAAACTCTCATATGTTTTATATAAATGTTTTTTAGCTAATTTTACTGATTAAAAGGTTTTTTTCATGCATTTAGTACAGGTTATACAAGGTCTCACTACATAGATCAGACTTGTAGTGATCCTCCTGCTTTCAGCCTCCCAAATACTGGGATTACAGATGTGTGCCACCACACCCAATCTCAATGGCCATCTCAGTGCGCTTTGGGGGTGGGTCAGGCACAGCACTGCAGGGATCAAAACTCGGTCCCTGTGCTCTGCCTAAGCAGGCACTTTAATCTGCTGAGCTATCTGGCCAGCCCTGTTAATTAATTTTCTAATTTTAAAATGTTTATATTTTAACTGTTAACATGTT
>NW_004524582.1:4276579-4284959 GCF_000260255.1 Octodon degus
GGGCGGAACCGGGGATTGAACTCAGACACTTGGGCTTGCCAGGCAAGCACTTATTCTACTGAGCCATCTCCCCGGCCCCAAGAGTCGGGACGGGGGCACAAACCGGCGACCTAGCGCTCCACAGCCCGGTGCGGAGACCGCCGCGCTAGGTCGCCGCCTGTTCAGGTCTTTTAATAGCTGAGAATAAATGATTCAAAGATAAATCCTGGAAGACATCACAATCGTTAGGTGGAAAAGAAGTAGAAAATTAAAGAGAAGTAAAATGTACAAGACTCATGATATAGTGTCAAAAAACGCTGGGAAAATATTGGAAATTTTGATCCATTTCACTATTGTTTAGGAAATCAGAATTCCTCCCTTCTTTCCCCAACTTACCCAGACCGTGTTCTGGAATTTGTGTATTTTCCCTGTAATCAATGTTGGCCTTGGAGCATGACTATCTTTGAGCAATAGAATGTAGTTAAAAACAGCAGGCTGGTTTTGAGTAGAGACCCTAAGGTGGATTTGAATTTCTGGAAGCCACTGGGCTTCTAACCTTCTGTCCCTGAGACGCTCAGATAGCAGAAGTGCCCTGGTGAGAAATGCGCAGCCTCCACTGGCACAGACGCTAAGCCAAAAGGCGGCATACACCACTCCCAGGGCGAGTTTGTTCTGCGTGGAATCTTACGTGCAGAATTCAACAGAGTGAATGCTTGGCGGCAAATGAGAAAAACATTTTCTAGCTAAGCCCTGAAACTTGTCAGTGAACACCTGAAGAAAAATTTTTGATGGAGGAGGTTATACATAAAATAAAAAAGTAACTTCTCCAGATTAAAAATTGACTGCTTAGGTTTTAGCTTGGTAAAAATGCAATTTTCTGTATGCTTTTTAATGTTGGTGTTACAACACCACAGAACAAATATTTCTTTTTAAAAATATAACAATTGTTAAAGATAATCACAGGCCTGAGAGTAGGGCTCACTGATAGAGTACTTGCCTAGCCAAAGGGAAACCCAAGGTTGCAATCTTCAACAGGGCAAAACATACAAGAACTGATTATAAAATATAGGGAAGGCTTGCACTTAAGAAAATTACAGAAAAGGACACATTGTCATTAATCCCTGTTAAAGCTCTCCCCTTTGTTTTGAGCACATTTCTTCTGTGTCTCTTGCTGTTTTGTGAAGCAAGTTCAAGAAGTCCTCTTTCACAAATGTCTATAGCCTCCTGGTCATGTCTGCTTTAATATCCAGAACAGGCATGCCACGTTTGCTTACCACTGTCAGATTAATTTTGAGGAAGAGACAGAGCGTTCCCAGTACTGTATCCGGAGGGTAAGGTGGATAAGGGCACTTGGCAATGGTCTTATAGCCAGTATTTCAGCGATGTCATTCACTGCATTTTTTTGTCTCACCTCCAAAGACAGTCATGAAAGAAGACTTGCATCCACTGCTTCAGAAAGGAGCAGGAATTGTGGGGTAAGTGTGCCTAGGGAGAGGGGATACCATGAGGGCTGTGACTACGGGCAGTGTTTCTTCCACTGTTATATTTTTACATGCAGTGTATATTTTAATCACAATTTAAAAATGAATAAGCAAATTAATAGTTGAAAAAATATTCAAGTATTTATGAAATAATTGTCAAAAATATATTTCAGATATATTTTAAGATTCTTTTCAAGTCTATAAAAAGCGTAAAATAGTTTTGACTATTTCTGTTCCTAATTATCATTTAACATTTCTTCATACATATTAATTTAAGTTTGTTAGAAAACTTTCTATTTACCATATTGATAAAGTATGCAAAACATAATGTCATTGATGAATATTTTTACAGCATTTTAATAGAGCTAATACTATGGTTATCTACATATTTTTTTATTTCTGTGGGTTACATTACCATAACATACTTATTGCATCATATACATCTAGCAATTCTATTTTTATAATTATGATTATATTTGTAAAATGCGGGTATGCTTTTGTGAAACAATGAGCATTTCATGAAGAGATAAATTTCATATTGATACTTCAAAAATTACTTTTTGTTTCCTCTAAAAAGTCTTAGACCCAATTCATTTAATCTTTTATTCCACTTTCTTTAAAAAAGTCCTGGAGTACTTAGAGAATATTGCTTTATTTATTTTCAAAATAAATTCACTGTTCAGATGACTTTTACATACCTTTTTCATAATTTGTATTCTTTCTCAATTAAATTATAGCATATTCTCTCAATGAGATCTCAATCATTTTTCCAGATTTTAATTGTTGCTTTTTATTGTAAATAATGAACTTTTTTGAGTTAGCATATATTTATTTCACCATCTGTATTTAAATTAAAATTGTTTCCTACTTGAAATACAGAAATGCAAAAGCAAGAAAGAACAATGAAGAAGACAGTAACTACAAAATAAAAAATAGTAGTTTTAATTAGGGACATGATAAAGATAGAGAGTATTTCAGATATAATTTTTAAAGAGAATAAAAATAGTGAAAAAACACATTAGAAATGATATAGAATTCCATAAAATAAAAATGATAGGAATTCAACATTATTATATTTCATATTGTTGTCTTCAAATTAGTTTATCAGATTATCAGATAGAAACATGCAAAACTGATAAATAATTACAAAAATGTAAAAAGGTGAGAGAAAAAATAGGCATTAACTGCTCCTTTCAAAAGACCAGTAGAAATCAGCAGTACAGTTATCCACACTATCCTAATCTACTGGTGGAGGAAGTTGGTAGACGTTTTGAAAATAGTAGTAGGCAGAGAGTTCCTGAAGCAAAACCAAACTGCCTGGAAACTATATCAAAGAATCAAAAGTGGAATCTCATTTTTTTTTGAAAATTTCCTGCATGTCAAAAGAAATCACTAACAGAGTAAAAAGAAAACCCACAATTGGGAAAAAAAATTAGCTGACTATTCCTCAGACAAACAACTTCTGAGAACACGTAAAGAAAAAAAAAAAAAATTAGGACCACAAATTTCTAAACCACCATCAGAAAATGGACATCTTAGATGAATTTATACTTCTTAGGTGAAGAAATGCAGTTGACAAATAAATATATGAAAAACTGTTCAACATTATTGGTCATTACACGCAAGTTGCTGTTGTGCTGTCTCTCGGGTAGATGACTGTTTAGAAAGGAAGGGGGTGGTGAATGCAGGCAGGAGACAGGTAAAGGAGTGTTGCAGGACTGTCCTGCTACAAGGTTGTATATGGTTAGATTTCTGGACTTATGTGTAAACATATATAACTCTTTATTCCTATTTTTAAAATGTATTTTAATGTTTAAAATTTTTGTCATATTCTGTAGGGACTTAAAGTTTAACATATCAATACTTGATGAAAAAATACCTGTGCCATGTTATGCCTAAGATGTTTGCTATTCAGACAGATAGTGAGGTTAAGCTTAACAACCTAGGTTGTATGGTAATAACAATAAACTTGTCTTCTGGATGGTTAAGAACCTAAGTTTGCAGACCAAAATTAGAGAAAAAGGAGGGCTGCAAAGAAAGCCAACATTTTGGTCCTAGCCTTCCAAGGTCAATTAAGACTCAGGACATATGAGAACTTTTACTGTAACATCATGTAACTCAGTAGTGTCCCTAATTTTCTGATCAAGGAGATTATGAGGCCAAAGAGGAAAGTGATTGATGATGCAGAGTGTGCCTAATGAAAGTCACATGGAGAGAAAATATTCTTTCAGGCTTTCATAGAGAGCAAATTGGCCAAGCAATGGCCATGACTCATCCATATGGCTGACACAGACAAAGGATCTACAATCTGAGGTACAGGGTCTCAGCATAAATCCTGAGAGGATTTGACTGACCTTATGAGATCCAAAAGCTACAATTCTTGTTACATAGATCTTCCTTTTTCTTGGTCTTAACCATCCAGCAGAAAAGTATAAAAAAGTATAAAAATGAAGTACAAGAAATAAAGTCATGTTTTTATGTTGAACTGTAGGGGACTCAGTTCATTGCCAGTCAAGTGAAAGACCCAATACTATTACAGACTACTGGACTATTTTGGAACATTTTGCTGAGTTCACACACCTATAATATTTAAATGATGGAACTAAACATAAAAAAGGGGATATAGATGAAGGTCCATTTTGTATCTGTGTATTCAAAATGGTTAAGTTAGGTTTTTAGCTACATTCTCAGTGGACTAAGCACCGACTTAGGCAAGTGCAGGGAACAGGATTCGATCCATAGTACCCCGTGCCATCCTGGCACAGCACCTGAGTCCGGGCATGGTGACACACATCTGTAATCCCAGCGCTGAGAAGGCTGAAAACAGGAATATCACCAGGAATTGGAGCTGTGTAGTGAGACCCTGCACCAAATACATTTTTAAAAAGGGAGATTTATGTATTACTCTTTAGTACTATTTTTATTTAAATTGAAATTATAATGAAAGAAAACATTTAAGTAATTTTCCGAGTTCATTTTTATATGACAGGATGTATTTGGGGAATAGTGCGCTGGCAGAGTGCTTGTCTCACAGATGTAAAACTTTGAGCTTCATCCTAAGCACCAGAAATTTTTTAAAAAGAATGTTGAGCACAGGGCAGTGGATAACTTGTGGGCTAACATTAATAAGTATCAAAATTTGAGGGCAATATTTAGACAAGTTATAAATGAAAAATGCATATAGTTATATGACTTGTTTTCTCTTCTCTAATTTATTTATATTAGCATTCATTTACGGCATATAATAAATATGTTAACCCCGGGGAATTTGTACCTATAGTTGCCACAGTTTGACACTTTTTCCTCCAGTTTTCTTCCTCTCCCTCCATTCTTCCCACATACCCTGATTGTCACCCTATGTTATTAAAAATGTACATATAAATAGCTTTGTATTTCATTTGTAGAAATGAGGTGTACCCTTTGTTTTGTTTAGATATGGGATCTTGCAACTCAGTTCAGACTCATAGTGGTCCTTCTGTAATAACATCCCTAGTGGTGTGGTTACAGGCATGCCCCACTCTGCCTGAGCTTATGGGGTGGAAAGAGGTGCCTGGACCCCTGTGGCCTGCACAGCATGTCGCACTGAAGATGCAACTCAAGACCTTGTGCTTCCCAGACATGCACTTAGGCCATTGACCTATGTCCCCACTCACCCTGTTATTCTTTACCAGCAGCTAGTATTCTTTTTGGATTCTGTAGGTGTGTTTACATTCCTCAATGATTTGTTGGAAAATAAGAAATAAATCTTATTGATAGATTGCTGCATGAAGATATAGCAAGAAGTCCCTTATCAGATTCCCAGACATTGGTTGGATTTCCAGCCTCCAGTACTGTGGGCCAGCATATTACTTTTCCTTGTATGTGACGCATTCTATGATAATCTGGTGTAGCAACAAGAAATTGGATTCAGACAATCACTAGAGTAACTATCAATTACACAGTGACTGTTATTACTCACAGAGCCAAGCCTGTTCAATGCATTGCTTCTTATAATCTTTAAAGAAATTCTATCAGATATAATAATTGCTATCCTCTGAGAATTAAAGGTAACTAACTGGCCCAAGAATGAAGAGGTAGTAGAAAATCACAAAACACCTTAATTTGATATACATCAAATCCATTACTCCTTTTCATAATTATTAAGTATAAAATCTTTTATAGTTTATAAAAATATAATAGAGTGCAAATATTGATATTCACATAAACTCTGTGGCAAAGAGATTTTTTTCTTAAGTCTGCCCCACAGTTGGCTAAGGCCTGCTCCAGTGTCTGTATTCTCAAATTTTCCCAGTACTGTTGTCAGTTGGAAGGTATGGATATTGGAACTAATGAAACGCCTGGTTTTGTGACAAAGAAAGATAAAAGCAAGGAAAATTAATTTTATCTGATGATAGGAGTAGCAGAGATATATGTTATTTTCGTCCTTGTAGTTCAACGACTGATCAATTACATAGTAATTCAACACTGGGATATTTCTCACATCATGAATGACTGACTGAATGAAAGAATTAAAAGTTTCTAGACAATATCATTAGTAGTGGATTTGAGCTCGAGCCCATCTATAATTTTTGTCCCATATTGTCAAGATGAACTGCAGTAAAATTTAAGAAGTAACATTTTTTTTAAAAAAAGCCAATACACATTGAGCCACTTTTCTAGTCTTATTTTAATTCATTTAACTGCAAACATGTTCTGAGTTTACGAATAACAAGGGCCTTGGAAGCATAGGGACATTGTCTAAAGCCATCACAAGTTCCAGAAATGCGTATTTTATTTCTGGCTACTAATATTTTCATTAAGATTATCTGAACAGTAGTTATATTACCAGGTTACATGGCTTAATTTTTCAATGATAGCTCAAAAATCCTGAAACTTTTATGTGAAGATGATTTGTTAACTTTACAAGAAAGTCTTTCATATAGAGTTTTACAAAAGTGATAGAGAAAGGAATCACAAGTCCTTTAATGCACTAGACTATTCAGCTTTGGAACTAAACTGTTTCCGAACTTATTTCAATATGTAAAAGACTTAAAGTCCTCTGTTTATTTTCAATATAATTTGCATATTATTTTTACATTATATTTTCATAGTTCATAAATAAATACATGTTAAAACTTGTTATATTATCTTTTAAAGTTATTCCTATATTTCTTAAAAAATCAAATGTACATCTTAACAATGAAACTCTCAACTATTTCTCACATTGAGAGAAAAATATATCTAGTGATGCTGAGGAAGTCTCCACAGGACCTTAAGCACATTGACACTGAATTTCTTAATGAACAGAAAATACATTCTGTTGAAAGGAAGCCAATAATGGAAAAAGAGACAAATTAAAGACCTCAAAATACAATCAAAAGGTAAGCCTCATTTGGAAAGAGGTCAACAAAGTAGTATTTTAGAACATGCAGATCAGAATTAGATCACTGATTTTTATATACTGAATGCACAGTAACATAATTTTAATAACTAGAAAACAACTATCACTTTGAAAAATATATACATAAAATATTTTAAGATTGTCAGTGGCCTCCATTTATGTTAGAACCTTGATAGAATGTATGAAATACATATTCACTACCTTAAAAGAAATAACTGTCAAAACTGTATCCTAGACATGTATGTTTATCATACAAGTTCTTAATATTTATATATAGATAACTAAAGTTTTACATTGCTTTCCTCAAGGATTTTCTCTAATATTAATTTTCTTTACAGTTTAACTTTCTCCTTTGGAAACAGAATGTAATTTTCTTAATATTGCAGATATTTGAAAGTATTTAATGAAAATATATGCAAATTGCATCTGAGGTAAACAAATGTAAAACTTATAAATAGGTAGGTAGGTAGATAGATGACATATAGAGATAGAGATAATAAATAGTTTAAAGATGACTATGGAGAACAGTTTATATGAAAATATTAGCAAATCCCAAGCAGTTAATTCTAACTTTAGTCTACTTGATTTAATCTTTATGGGATTCTAGTTAGTGCCAAATAGTAATTTTCTTAGATTTAAAGATTGATGTCTCAAGCTCATCTTTTACTCTACAATAAATGAATGCTTTTTACAGACACATTTTGGCAAAATATGATATCCTATTCATTAACATTTCAGGGATCTTTCCACTTATCCTCAGGTAAATGCTCACTTTAAGCATGCTGCTGAGAGGAAAAAGATGGTGAATAATACTTAAATAGCAAAAGTAAATGAAGTAGCTAAAAGAATTATACATCAATAACTTAGAAAGTAGACTGAAGGGTAATAAGTAATAAAAAAAAGGAAATCAACATAACAGCAAATGAATTAGCTAGAATAAATAAATTTGACAGAATGTAATGTAAATTTCAATAGTCTGAAAAGTGGAAAATGTCAGATTAAAAGAGAAAAGGCAATCACATAGACATGCATGTATTTATAAACGGCTATGCAGATGCAGAGAGATGGAAACCACCTGGAAAGAGCACTGCCATCTAGGCCACGCGGGAGGCTTCATTTTGCAGATGAGTGCCGTCCTGCTGACCACACTAGTTTTAGGTCATTTCCCGTATTGGTACACATTTGTAACACAACATGTACATCGGTTGGGAGAAGTTGCTACATGTATATAATACATCTTAAATCCTTTATACTTATTTCTTTTCTACCCTTTCTCTTCCATCCATTTAGCCTTTAGACAACATCTTCCTTTTGACACATGTTTATCAAGAGGCCATATTTTACTCTTAGCTATCTGCAAAAACAGGAAAAAAAAATGATTTCTACGAAATCCTGGAAAGGCAAGAAGACCATAAATGCACACAGAATATAGCTTAATTTTAATGCATACATAAAAAAGAAAATCTAACCCAAAACAAAACAATAATAATATTAGAATTGACCTGGCATGAGAACATGAGAAACTGCAAAAAACTAAAAT
>NW_004524582.1:4285059-4286990 GCF_000260255.1 Octodon degus
CAACAATGAAATATAAGAGAAGAGGCAGACAAAGAAAACATGCATTATTTAGTAATATTAGCAACATAGCTGGTGTGGTAGTTCACACCTTAAACTGGCACTGGGGAGGGCTAGGACACTCTCAGCTGCATATTAACTTCAAGGCAAGACTGAACTACATACCAACTGTCTCAAAAACAACAATACAATCACAAAAGTTTAGCAACATAGAAATGTTCTTTTATGTGAACACAGCTCTATATGCAAAATTTTAAAATGTCAAGAGTTCAAGCTGAGGCTGGGGAGATAGCTCAGAGACTTAAGTGCCTGGCTGGCAAGCAAAAGGACCCTGGTTTGATCCCTGGAACTGCAGGCATGTCACTGACCTGGCCACCAAAGCCAGATGTAGTGGAGTACATCTGTATTCCCAGTGCTGGGGAAGCTGAGACAGGAGGATCACTGCAAGTCAGAGTTGTGTAGTGATTTCGCAAATAGAGTTGAATTTAGGTGCAACTTGTGTACTTTACTTATAGAAAATATAGTAAAATAGCTCACCTTTTTCTATCTTGAGAATAAAATCAGAATGATTTCCTTTATGTCCTTAACCATCATTCAAAGAAAGAGTAGGAGAATATGGAGTCCTAAAATATGCAGCTGTGGTTTAAAGACTATCTTAAGCTGAAGGCAAATGCAAAGTAGCAGATGCGAGCTCTCTGCCTTCCTTTATTTATCTAAGAGCAGACTGTGAATGTACAACCTTGCCTCTCCTTTTCTCCCACACGGGAAAAGTGTGGTTACCAGACGTGATCTCAGACCCATTCCTGCCTAGAGATGGCCCCGGGGAAAACTCCAGAAGCTTTCTAACAAATGTTCCCTGGTTTTTCTTTATCACATATGTGCTTTCTCCTGACTTGCTGTGCCCAGGAGAAACCGATATTGTTTTATAGTTTTGTTGCTGCTGAAAAATCCTACAGAAATCATAATTCTAGGGCATTTCCTTTCTTCATTTTCCCCTGGATCTCCCTTTGGTACACACTGTATACGTGATACTAAACTATTTTTCCTTATTAATCTCTTTTTAAAAATCATTGTATTGTTAAAACATTTTAGATTATCATGATGATAATAGTCATCAAAGAGAATTTGTGCCTGTACATGACATACGTTGCTTTTCCTTTTTGTCCATTCCCCTCCTCTGCCTTTAACTCATTTTCCCTGCCTTATTTTTTAAAATCTTTTATTTATTTATTTGGTATAAGTTCTCACTACGCAGTTTAGACTCACAGTGATTCTTCTGCCTCAGCCTTCCGAGCACTGAGATTACAGATGTAATCCCACCATGCCCCATTTAGCTGGATGACAAGGCGTGGGGCCTGCACAGCATGCAGTCATGGGGATTGAACTCAGATCTTTGCATTTGCCAGGCAGGCACCTAGACCACCAACCTATCTCCCTGGCCTTCCCTTCTTTGTGTACAAAAGGTTTATTTCTTTTTTTTTCCTTTCTTCTTTTGCTTGTCCTTAATCTTTTATTTGAATGGAAGTCCCACCTAAGAACTCAGGAAGCTAAAGGAAAAACTATATTTCCACACTAACATAGGGAAACACCCATAATATGATCCTATTGTTTTCATAACAAATATTGCTGGTTCTTCTCTTGAACTCTTGAGCTTCTCAGTTTTCTCACACATGTCCCCTCTGAGCTGGTGAGGAGCCTCACAGGCTTCTCTCCCAGAATTTTGTTCATTAATGTGCTTTTCCATTAAACCAAATCATATATACATATTTATATACATATTTGGGTTTGGTGGGCCCATAAATTAGTATGTAAAGTTCAGTATGTACAAATATCATCTCTGGTTCATCTAGTAAATACCTAAATGCTTCTTCTTCTTCTTCTTCTTCTTCTTCTTCTTCTTCTTCTTCTTCTTCTTCTTCTTCTTCTTCTTCTTC
>NW_004524582.1:4288195-4295284 GCF_000260255.1 Octodon degus
GGTGCTTTAGACCACTGAGCCATCTCACCAGCCTAACATTACATATTTTACTTGAACAGCCATTTCCAATGCTATTGCATTCTGAAGAATATTTCTAAGATTGGCTTAGGGCGAGTTAAAGTTGATTTTGGGGATTTATCATAGCATTTAGAGGTAATGTTGGGAAAAACCAGTGTCCCAAACAACAGAGACAAAATACATTTTCTCTTCTTAATTTCTTATACATATCTTTCTTTTTTTCTTTTTTCCAATTTTACATGTATATATCTGGTAATATGAATTGGTTGGTAGACTATGTATTACAACAATACTGTGGAATTCTGTATCACTTGTAAATTTTTTTTTAAATCCAAATTTTACACTCTTTAAAAAAATACTGATATTGAACAGTTTTTCATGAAAAATATCCAAAATATATGTTTTGGGGCCAGCCAAATAGCTCAGTGGATTAAAGCATCTGCAAGCAGTGCAGGGGTAATCCCTGGGCCTGCTGTGCCAGCCCCGCCCCCTGGGCCTACTGAGAATGCAATTGAGACAGGGTGTGGTGGTGCAAGCCCGTAATCCCAGCTCTTGGGAGGCTGTAAACAGGCAGATCACTGTGAGTCCGATCTATGTAGTGAGACCCTGAACACCCTGTTGAACCTTCCCTGAAATACAGGGAAAAAAAATATATATGTATATATTTTAAATATAACATTGAACTAAGTAGACAAAGTGATTTTGTAATTGAAGTCAATGTAAAAGGCTCTTAGTTAAAATTAATATATGTATGAACCCTATATGTCTGAAATTATGCAAATAGGTCATGCTTAGGAAATAATATAATAAGATAAAATAGATGAGGATCAAGGAATGTACAAAACACTTTAAAAAATTAAAATATATTTTAAAAATAGGCACATATTAATTTTTTAAATGTTTTGTATATTCTTTGATCCTCATCTATTTTATCTTATTATATTATTTCCTAGGCATGACCTATTTCCATAATTTCAGACATATAGGGTTCATACATAGTAAAGTCATGCTGTCATGCTGAGCTGTAGAGGACTCAGGTCAACAATTTCTGACACTGCTGGTCAAGCTGAAGACCCAGTACTATTATGGACTAATGGACTCTTTTAGGATAGTTTGCTGAATTAACAAACCTATAATATTCAAATGATGGAACTAAAGAAAAAGGGGATATACAAATGAATGTTCATTTTGTATCTGTGTATTCAAAATGGTTAGGATACATATATAGTTACATTCTCTTAATAAATAGAGGATTTGTTGTAATAGTGTTTGTGAATAGGATATAATGTCTGCATCTTGTACAGCAAATAACCACTTGGAAGACAGTATGTAATGCGTTAATTATTGAAGTCCTACCAATTTGATTTGAAGCTGTCTCATTGCTATTTGTCACTCAATAAAATTATGGGGGAAAAAGGAATGTACAAAGCAAAGTACTTTAATGACATAAAATTGCCAAACAATGTTAACATGGTATATTTTTAAATCATTAGGTATGAGAGCTGTCAAAAAAAGAAAACTTTACTAGAGTACAAAGTGATAAAAACATAGATATTATTAACTATAAACATAGGTGATTAACCTAAGAAATCTATAAAACAAACTCTTTTAGTCAATAGCTCACTGTTCAATGACTTCACTTTTGAAATGGGATGAATGAGCCACCGTACATTATTTATATTTCTGATAGTTTTCTGATCACATGTTTACAAGGAGAAAAACTAAATGAGAGTGGATCCATGTGCTCTATTCAAAATGAAGAGTATGGGTCATATCTCACACTCCTAAATTGGCAGTATCTAAATAAAAACTTGTAATCATGCATGAAAAATGTAATTTATTTAATAACTTCGTATTACTAAGTCTTACAAATATTTACTTTATTTCTTAGGTTATAATTCTATATATGAATTTATTTGCAGCTTAAATTATTCCAGCTTAAAAATTTGCATGTGTTCTTTCATTCATTCCTGAAGTCCTTTGAATCATTCATTCTCTTTGCTTGTAAGTGTGGCTGGGGTTAGCTCTTCATTACTTTCTGATATTGCAGAATATTCTACTGTCATTGAATATCTTCCTGCCCTTGACCCAAATCATACGTTTCTGAAAAAAAATCTAGTTTCTTTTAGTGGAAAATTATTAGAAACCATATATGCTTCTCCATATATTCATGAGTAAATAATATTGGATTAAGATTAGCACTTTTGTTTATGAACTGTTGTGATTGTTATTACACTAGAGTCTTGCACAGACTTTAGGAGTCAAAAAACCCTAAACTTTTAGAGTTTGGTCCATTACAGAAAAAGTTTTATGACTGCTTTTTCTTAAATATAATTAAGGGCTTATAACAACCAAAATCAATTAATGAGTGCTTCCAACTTAGATGGTAATTTAGCATTCAAGAATTGAGCCCTCAATTCTATAATTAAATGCAACTTCATTTGTTTTCACATTGTCTAACTAATTCATACTTTTCACATACACACAATAATTTCCTACTCATAAACTATCAATGTTTAGCAAAATATTTTGAATTACCTCCTTATTTTAAATTTAATCCTTGAATATATTGTTTGCTCATGCCATCAAACTGGATATATCTATATATTCAGAAATATTCTTAATCTGGTATATAGCCAATTAAACTTCTGTTTTCTCTGACCTGTTTGTGAATGGTGATAAGTAATAAATTTAATGCTAATATTTACAAATAATGGAAATGCCTTGCTATGACTATGCTTGTTTTAAGGCAAAAAAATTATATGCATAATCCAATATGGAGAATAAAAACTGAGAAAAAAGGTTGATAAAGATGTTACATGGTCTTAAAGATGTTTTAAAATGTCACCATTTGCTTCACTATGAGAATATTCAGTGAAACTATTAACTAGAGACTTACATTTTCATTAGTTTTCATCCTGATATTAAATAATAGAAAAATGGATGGCCAGTCACAGATAATAAGGATATGGCATGATTATTTTGGAGAAGTCTGGTTCAAAATAACAAAATTTTATTTTCCTAGTTTTCAAAGAACAAAAGGAAAACTTGTTTTTACAATGCAATTTTATTTTTGCTAAAGGATCATTTATAACAGATAAAAACTAAAATGTTCTTCGGTGAATAAATTGACTTTGTATTATACAAAGCTTCCCATTGAAGTTGTAGTGGAATTTGATTTTTTTATTGTGTCACAATGCAAAATTAATTTGTCTTCCTATAAATTTCTTCTGATTTCAAAACCTTCTCAAAATGTATAAAAATTATAAAATTTATTCTTTTATATTTACATTTCAAAAACTCTTTTTTATTAAATGCTGCTATCAGAACAGTTAAATCACATGATGGTTGTAAAAGTTTACAAAAACATGAGTTGCAGATGTAATCACAGGCATCTTATTGTTGCTAGATGCTGCGCTTTCAATGGTTCCAGACCCTTGTGCCATTTAAACTCTTGGGAAGGACAACTAGTAAATGTGAAAGTTTAACAGTTATTAAAGATTAAAAAAGAAAAACAGTAGAGAAGAAAAGTAAACTTCTAAAAGGAAGGAAGAAGAGAAAAAGAAATGAAAAGAAGAGAAAATATGCCCTGCACGTGGAGTGGGTCACCCAGAGAGTAGGAAGGCAAAGTTTCCAGGCTCCTTAGACGCAGTCCTCTAGATCCTTCTTCTGTTGTCAGACTAAGCTGTTGGAAACCGCTCTGCTCAGAGATTTGACAGCTCTCTGTGATTGCAGGGAGCAACTCATGGTCTTGTCCTATCTGATTGGCAAGTCGGGCCCAGTTCTCCAGACTCCTTGTCACGTCCTAACCACGTGCCTTGGTATTATCCACAATTACTTAGTACATAATGAAAAAGAAGCTCTATTTCAAAGTGTACAACTGAAACAATGTTATGGAGAGACATTTTTGGTGTTTATGATGGTTTCTTCCATAAGTAATTTGGAAGTTTGTAATTCCCACTGAATTACTTTTTGTGTATAGTAAATTATGAGTTTATGGGTCTATACTGACTCTTTTGTATATGGATATCATCTTCCCAAAACCATTCGTTGAAGAAAATATCTTTTGTTCATTGGGTGTGTTTTTAGGCAATGTTATAGATCAGTTGATAAGCTTTTTCCAAATTGACTGTATGTTTATTTCATCCAAGTACCATTCTGTTTAAATCATTATTTAATTATCATATATTTACAACTCATCATATGTTATCTCTCCAGCTGTGTGTTTTTCCTTTGGCTATTGTATTTACTGTGAGATTTAGATTCTTATCTTCTTATTTATTTATATAAGACAAGCTCTGAGAATTTATAAGAACTGCATTTAATCTGCAGATGCTTTGGTAGTATGGATAGTTAATCAGTATGACTTATTCCAATCCATAAATTTGGGTAAACATTTTCTACATTTTTGTGTATTCTTTAAATTGTCTCACCAATATTTTGCTGTTTGTAGTGTCCTCGTCTTTCAGCTCCCTAGTAAATTCTTGAGATTTTTGAACCTATATATTTATCATTGTTTTCTTACTTTGCTTTTTTATTATTTGTTGTTACAAGATATAAACACTTTGTTATGCATTGATATTTTTTGCTGTCACTTCATTTCATTTGTTGGTTTTACTGAGCTAGCTAGCTAGCTTGCTTGCTTGCTTGCTTTCTCTCTCTCTTTCTTTCTTTTCTCCTTTCTATAAATGGAGTCTTTAAATATTCCTGTACACAAAATCATTGCACTAGTAAATGTTCCCAATACTAGGACAAAACACTCAATACTACAAAATAAAAAGTTTATTTTGGCTGTTTTTAAATGCTCAGTTTGGCCTGCTCCATGGGAAAAAAAAAATCATGGTAGAAGAACATGGCAAAATTTGGTGCTTATTACATAGTAGCCACAAGGAAGAGTAGTTAAACTACACCATAGAGGAAGGACAAGTGACCACACATAGTATCCAAGCTCACGTTGGGGCATTGGTCAGAGGTGTGCATGAGATTGACATGCAAAGACGAGCAACCTGGGCCAACAAGATAGCTCAGTAGACTAAAGTGCCTGCTTAGGCAAACTTAGCCAAGTGCAGGGACCATGGTTTGATTCCTGGCACCACATGCCACACCAGTCCCAACCCCAGGCTGGGCTGAGCTGGCCACTGAGTCCAGGCATGGTGGTGCATGCCTGTAATCACAGTGCTGGGGAGACAGAAAACAGGAGGATCACTACAAGTCTGAAATGCATAGTGAGACTTTGTAACAACCAAATACATTACAAAAAAGATAAGTGTCTTTTGCAGCACATGCTCAAGCCTCCTGGAATATATGCTGAGAGATTAAAAGATAGAAACAGGGCCGTAAGTCTAAGTGATATCTAACACATTGTTTTCAGGGTGAATACTCTTACTTTCATTCTACATCATTCTTATTTATTACTTAGATTGACCCAAAAGCCAATTACATATCAGACCAACATGACCTTATACTGTCCCTCTTTTCTCTTTCCCACATCATCTGCATGACTTTTTCCACAGCCATCAGTCTTTCTTTGCCTTTTATTTTTGTTTCTTGGTTATATCAATCAATAGTTACAGAGACTAAAGTGATTTTTTTGACTTTCTCTGTGATTGTTTAACACTCCCTCATGGTGAATGGTCTCAGTCAATGCCCCTTTGGGCTTATTTGGGGTACTGACTCCAAGTAATCTTTGGATAAACTCTTATACTTCTGCATAGTAGTGAAATGAACCACCATAGTCATGTATCTATGCCACATCCTGAAACTCACAGAAATGTGCTCTGGGAGTACACTGGGAAGCTCTCAAGTCAATTGAGTTGAAAATCAAGCTTAAGTGTTATACATTACTCAACGTCAGCATGACATACAAACACATTTCCTTAAACCACACCATTCTAAATCTCTAACTACACATGATAACTAAGCCATATTTCTTTTTTATATTTCTGACTAACATGACATAACTATTCCTGTGGACAACCAAACATGCATCCATGTCTTTCCTCTGTCTCAGCATTTCTAAAGGGCTCAAAGTCTGGTCAGTGTTTATCAAAACTCCAGGCAAACTTTTATCAGTGAATATCTGTAAACTTTAAAAAGCACATTGCATATCCCTAATATGTAATGCAAGGTAAATATTCCCCTTCAAAACAGGAGGGATTAGGAGAGAGAAAGGAAGCAGACCAAAACAAGAATGAAATCATTAGACAGTAAAGTTCGCAGCCCAATGTCAGTCACCCAGAGCCCGTCTTGGTGAGATGTGATCACCAGAGGGCTTGGGTGGGCAGTCCTTCTTTAAAATTCTTCTAGTTGTAACCCATAACCTCTTTCTTGAGTTGTTTTTCATCATTCCTTCCAGCTATCGAGCAGGCTTTCCATGGTTCTGATGTCACCAACTTCTGAGAGTTTTCACTGACCCCTCAGTTTCATTTGCACTGCTTCCTGCAATGCCCTTTTCAGGGCACATTACCTGGGGTTCAAGATCTTCTTTCCAAATCTAGTTAGAATTCTCCATAACAAGTCACAAGAACTGCATACCTGGAAAAACATGCATCATGTGACCAATGTCTACAGCATGAACTGTAGTCTGGTCCCCTTGGCCCATGGCTGCAGTGGAACACAAGTGCCTAGATAGCTGAAACAAACCACAGGGAACCAGTTCCCTAAATTCCCCTTCTTGCATAGAGGTTGTGAGGGTTCTTTTGTTCAACTAAACTTTTATTATTTTGTACCCATCAGCCTACAATGGTTGGGGTCCCGTTGATTCCTAAAATGTCCTTAAAGAATCTTTATTCATGTCTATGTCAATGAATTTTGTGTCTTTTTAATGGCACTAATTTTTCAGTATGCATGACTCCCAAGTCCTCAAATTTATCTGTAGTTCCTTTGGGGACAAAAGGTATTATTTTTAAATGTGAAAGAAACCCTGAAAGAAGAAATTTTTTCTCCACTGTCATTCATCTTTGCTTTGCTTCCTTGTACAGATATGGATAGGTTGGCTAATAAAATACTGTACCCATTCAATTGGCTTTAAGCAATAAAAATGGGTCTACTAAGGTACTGATGTGTAGCTTT
>NW_004524582.1:4298904-4299429 GCF_000260255.1 Octodon degus
TCAAATAACTCAGCAGATTAACAAGCCTGCAAGCAGCTTCAGGGCTTCAGGAGCTAGGGGTTTGATCCCCGGGCCTGCCACACCGGCCTTGCCACCAGGGTGCACTGAGATGGAGATTGAGACTGTGAGTGGTGGCGCACGCCTTTAATCCCAGCTCTTGGGAGGCTGTAAACAGGTGGATCACTACAAGTCTGATCTAGTAGTGAGACCCTGAACACCTTGTAGACCCTTCCCTAAAATACAAAAGACAACAAAAAAAAAAAAAGAAAAAAAAACTCAATATCTTCTAAGACAAGTGAGTAGTGCACAAAGCCACATGGTGAATAATTAAAGAAATAAAAGAATAAAAATGAGACAGAATGGATAAAAAAAAAGGAAAAGAAAGATGCAAGGAAGATTGGAAGGATAGAAGGCAGGAAGGAAAGAAAAGGAAGCTCAGAACTTTGCCAACAACTGTGTCTCTGGCCTGGACAAAAGGCCAGGTCTTATTTTTCACTGTTTCCTCTATTTAAACTTCAATAGATA
>NW_004524582.1:4301579-4304882 GCF_000260255.1 Octodon degus
CATTTTTTTCTTTTCTTTGTTTTGTGTGTATTTTATTTTTGGTACCAGAAATTGAACTCAGGAACTTCTACTTGCCAGGCAGGTACTTATGCCACTGAGCCATCTCTCCAACCCACGCTTTACTATATCTCCTAAAAAACTGTTGTTTATTAATTTGTTTTTACTTTATTTATTTATTTTTAATGTGTTTCTTACCAGCTTTCACTACACAGCTTGGATTTGTAATTATCCTCCTGTTTTCAGCCTGTCTGGCGCTGATGATAGGTGTGCACCACCAGACCTGGACTTGGTGTCCAGCTCAGGGCACCAGTGGGTGGGGGCCAGTGGTGCATGTGGAGGGAGGAATCAAACCCCAAGATATTTTCTTTTTTAATTTCATTGTAGAAACAGACAAAATATAGAGAAGCGAAAGGGAAAAGTAACAAAATTATATTGAAGATATCTCAAGGAAAATGCTATTTTTTAAAATGAGTTGAATGAAATTAAACTTATTTTATGCTCCTTTGCAGAATTTTAAAAATTTCACTTAAATTAAACAAAACAATCAAAGTCATATCTTCCTTTTTCAGAAAACCTTGCACTGTGAAATGTGAAAGGCTGCATAATTTTCTGTGATGATCATTTTGATCAACTTTTATAATTATAGTCTTCACTTAAAAATATGCAAGTTTTTTAGAATAAACCAGACTCTGGCATTCATTCCCCAAGAATTATTACTTTTCTATTTTGTGCACAAAAAAGTCCTTACAATGGATCAATCCTATCCCTAGCCATTTCAGTATCATTGTTTAAGGCAGGTTGGTAATAAGGATAAATGTTCAAATACAAAATCATAGTTAATGCTTAAAATTAATGCATTTAAAATACAATCACTAAATTCATATTAAGAAATCAAAGCAAATTATTCTAACAAAACATTCACTTCTTACGTGAAAAGTCTAGAAATATGAGTGGCTTAGGAACATCTAGAATTGACTTTTGTAAAGAGTAGTGTTGAGTAGCTCTGCTGAGATGAGTGAGGCCTGCCCTAGAGACGCCTACAATTTCTTACCTGAAGCCTATAAAGTCATTACATGGAAAGAAAATGGTTAAGTTTATAACTGATAATGTTCCCTCAGCACTTATACGACAATCAAATGAAAACACGTGGATGTGTGCGCTGTGTTAGCTGTCCACGTACTAATCATTATTCTGTTGTAACTCTGTACTTATCGAGACCTGGGTGACCTCCGCAGACCCGTGTCTGTGGGCAATACCTGCACATAGTTTCTTTTGCTAGCTCTTCATGTTGAAGTCCATTATTATGCAATGTTCTCCAGAGACAGAGAACACTAAAAATTTAGTTAATAAAAAATGTTGAAATAATTTAATAATTTCATTGTGACTGTTGTTTCTTTTCTTTCCTTGTTCTTGGTAATCTAACCTAATGCTTGCCAGGTAGGCACTAGGCCACTGAACTGAAATCCAGGCCCTGTGAATGTCTGGATTATGACAACAAATACAATATTTATTTGGATGTACAGTTAGCTTAGGCCCCCTCTGAAGCACTTGGCTCTATTCTAATTGTTGTAAAATCATTATGTGGGCATGGTACAGAAAGATCCGCTGGTTCTGGGTTGATCTTGAGGCCACGCTCACTCACTGAGGCAAAGACTTGTCAATATGGTATCTTTGAACTGACAGGAGGTGGAATTTGGTAGAACAAAGGACCCTATAATGTGAACACTGAAGTCATTGTCAAATAAAGTAACTTTGTCAAAATGTTTGCATTACATCAGCTAGAATATTTATAAAAGAAGTAGAATTTTGAGATTTTTATTTTTTTATTTTTTTAAATTTTATTTATTTGTGTGTGTGTGCGTGCGTGTGTGTGTGTGTGTGTGTGCGTGTGTGGCCAGCTCAGCCCACCAGGGGGCAGGGCTGGCTGGCATGTGGTGCTGGAGGATTGAACCGTGGTCCCTGTGCTTTGCTAAGCTTGCTCTAAGTAGGTGCTTTAGACCACTGAGCCATCTCACTAGCCCCTAATTTTGAGATTTTTAGAGTATGCATTAATCTATGAAGTGCATTTCAGCTCTTCACATAATAGCATTCCTCGTAGGTATTGATCTGAACATTTCTGCAGTAGCACTAGCTGTTCCTGAAGACCAAAGAGGGGTTCTTTACTCCTTGTGAGATGACATTCGGCCCCGTTTTATTATGTTGAGCAAGTCAAATTTCTGAATGGCACAGATTTCATAAAATCTTTCTTCCCAAGCCATAATCAATTTTCTTCCATTTTTCCAAGAAAAATATACACACATTGAACCTAAATGCCTCAGGGGAGTTTACGGTGGCTTGTCAGAAATCTTGATAATAGAGGAAAATCAATTATGTTTTTACAAGTACAACATCTGATCTGTATTAAAAAAATTAGCAATGGTTATTATGTTGCACACTGTTGTCTTCAAAGCAGTTATTCACATTATCAGCTATGTTAAATTCTTACTGTCTTGTTTTTGAAATTTTATATTGTTTTCATGGTTTGTAAAATTATTCTTTACTCTATTTAAAATAAAAATAAAATAAATGAAATGAAATGAATGAATCTAGTAATCTTATATTTTGGAAATATTTGATAAAAAACACTAGAATTAATTCAAAATGAAGATAACACTGAATTGTAAAATAAAATTAGAAATGCATGCAGAATATACATTGATGTTTATTTTTAGGTCTTATATTTCTCTTTGTCCTTGTTCTTATTTTATTTTATTTTATTTTATTTTATTTTATTTTATTTTATTTTATTTTTTGGTTCTGAGGCTGAAGCTCAAGACCTCACATTTGCCAGGCAGGCATTTATGCTGCTGAGCTACTTCCCCAGCCCCTTGCCTTTATCTTTTGAAATACTCATGAGTCTCTATGTTTTGAAGTATTCTTTCAATATCTCAGGTTCCAATTACGTGGGGCATAACGAAGTTGACAAGTAAGTAAGTTTCAGACAGAAAGTGTCTTATTCGGCTTTCCCATCACTGAGTCAGAGTGCTGGACACCCACATTTTAAAGAATGAAAAAACAAGGTATAAAAAGTAATGCCATATTAATAGGCTGAGCTATGAAAGTTTCAAGTCAACAACTTCTGACATTGCCAGTCCTGCACATAACCCACTAATATTGTGCACTACGGAACTGTATTGAATTAATTTGCGGAATTCATGCACCTACAATATTTGAATGACAATGGAATACCCATATCTAAGAAAAGTAAATCAAAAAGGGGATATAAATGAAAGACCATTTTGTAGTGAAATATATATATATATA
>NW_004524582.1:4304982-4335712 GCF_000260255.1 Octodon degus
GATGAGAAAAAAGATTTGTACTAATAGTTCTTAGACAAGATACAATGTCTGCATCTTATACTATGAATGAATAGCATGAAGACAAGAATATGCAATGGATTAATTATTGAAACTGTCCTGCTAACCTGTTTTGAAACTGTCTCAATGCTATTTCTTTCTCAATAAAATTAATATAAAAAAGAAAACTAAGACATAAAGAAAAGGTTTTATTTGGCTCACTTTTCAGGGGATTCATTCATGATCTGAGTCTGCCAAGGCAGAAATCCTGTAGTGAGTGGGCCTAGCAGTGCAAAGCTGCTCAATTCATGGCAGGAAGAAAGGAGAGCAGCCGTAGACCCAGGACCCACCTTGGCATCCCTAGAGAGTGTTTCATGGATCCACTGACTGGAAGCCAAAGCAGCCAACCTGCTACTTCACCTAACACCCACAATGAAGTATTAGGGACAGGAATGTTCCACAACTCATGTTGCTGACACAGGGATATTTAATTCCAAACACATGACTTTTATAGGATCTAGTGCCGAGTAGAATGCATTGACTGGTATTGATTTATTACATTGTTTTATTCTGAAGGGCAATCAAATGGAAGTCATTTCAGAAAAAGAGTTCACCTTTAATAGTTAGTTATCTGCATAACATGTTTTATTGTTTCCTCAACTTCTCAAACTTTTTAAGACCTGTAGTACTATGAAGATCATTAAAAATACACTCTAGAATTTTAATATTATAGTAAGTTTCTTCTTATAGATTAATCTTATAATTTTTAGAAGTCAACAATCATTTATTTCTTAGCGTCTACAGGTTCATTCTGATTAAAAACCTTTATTGTGTAAGATGGTGTTTAATATAAATATATCCAGATGTGGTCCTGAAGCTTCCTATGGTTACAGATGAAGCCTATGGAGGTGGCTGGATCTGGGGTGTGTGCTGCTGGACCAAGGTATGTGCTGCGATGCTGGCATTGACTATAGTGTGGTGTTAGGATTCAGGTGGCTTCAACCAGGTGGTAGTAGTACCTGACTTAAAGGTTGGTAGCCTGGATAAATTATATAGGACAAAAGATGGATTGATTTTCTTGCTTCTTCCCTATAGTGTGCTGCTTTCTGCCTTTTGCCTGCCAGCTTTGCCTTGGACTATTTGTCCTCTTCAGTCCTCCTTTGGAAAGCCACCTTTAGAGCCAGTCAACAGTGAACTGAAGATTCTACACACTGTAAAGCAAGACAAACCTGCCCTTCTGGAACTTTGAGTGTTGAGTATTTTTCTTAGCAATGGAAAAGGAAGACAAGATTATATGCAGCCGAAAGATTTTAAGATATAAAAATATCACTATACTCTAGATGTTTGTGTCATCAAAATTTGTATGTCTTTAAAATTCTACACCAGAAGTGACTGAAGTTGGGGCTTTTCCTAAAAAGAATGCTGCAACAAGATCTGAAGGCAAAGCTCCCATGAATGGGTTTAGTGCTTAATAAGAAGTCTACGCAAGACCCATAGTGTTTTCCATAGTGTGAGGACACAGTGAGATGACACCACCTGTAAGGAATTTATCCCTTCTAAAACACTGAATACTTTTGTATTTTGAAATTAGACTTCTCAGTCTACAGAGTAGTGGCAAATAATTCAGTTATTTATAATCCACCAACTTTATGTTTAAAACTACTTTTACAATGTGCTAAAATATTATGTCAATATTAAAATACACAATAGGACATGGAGTAATCTCTGTATTTTGGCATGTGAATTAGCAATAGAATCTTTAAAATGCTGTATGCTCAATAGGATAAGTACTATTTGACAAAGTCTTCCTTAATTGTCAGTTATGATAAATCCTTGAAATAAGTACTTTATATTCACAGTATTTAATTTAATTTCTAACTCTTATTTAGTATTGGGGACCAGGGAGATGACTCATAAGTGCTTCCCTGGCAAGGGAAGTGCCTGAGTTCAATCACTGGTTCTGCAAAAATAAATAAATAAATAAATAAATAAATAAATAAATAAAATAAAAATTATATTTAGTATTTGATAAACATGTGATGCTGCAGAAATATCGATCTTAAAATATTCTCTTAAGTACTTTTGAGAGTCACATAACTTCATAGCATTTTCACTTAAAATTAGTGATGTTTTTATCAAGATGACTTGGTCTTCGGGCAGCGATTGAGGTTCTGAAAAATACTTTTCCAAATGGAAATATGGAAAACTGAAATACTCACACTTTACAGATTTCAAAAGAACATCTATGAACTTCTTGAGACATTGCCAATTATCTCAAGTTGTGCCTGCTGTGGTGCATTTTCTTTTATTATAATTAATATTTCATGTTTGGCAACTTTATGACATAATGGAATTTATATAACTGGCAACTCTGGAAGTCAATGACATGCATCTTTCCAAACTCTTTTTATTGTAACTCAAACACAAGAACTAACTAAAGCTCCCATAAAACCACCCCAATCCCTTCTGTAGGTCAACACTTTCAAATACCTAAGTGATTCCCACTGAGTCATGCCTTTCAAATTCCACCGTCTCAACACCACTAGACTGAGAAATCAAGCCACCCAACATAGAGGCAGCTGAGAGAAAAATAACAGCACTGAGAAAACCTGACAAGTGGGTAATGCAGATATTGCATGTTGATTAATAACCAATTCCTTACAATGATTGAGAGTATTTTAAATTGTATTCTGTTCTTCATAAATGTGTATCCCAGGAAGGTTTAATATATTTTAATGATAGGGCTGGCCAGAGAGCTCAGCAGACTAAAGCACCTACTTAGGCAGATGCAGGGACTGGTGTTCCTTCCTGGTACCACATGCCCTGCTGGTCCCACTCCTGGGAGGCACTGAGATGGTGACTGGGACTGTGACATGTGCATATAATACCAGAGCTTGGGAGACCGAAGACAGGAGGATCAATGAGTCCAATCTGTGTAGTGAGACCTTGTAGACTCTGTACTGTATACATAAAAAAATAATAAATAAAAAGTACCCTTTAATTAGGGCCTGTGAGACAGCTCAGTGGACTAACCACATGCTTAGGCAAGTGCAGGGGCCTTGGTTTGACCCCCAGCATCACATGCCACACAAGATCCATCCATGGGAGTGTTGAGCTGACCCCCAAGTCTGGGTGTGGTAGCACATGTCTATAATCCCAGTGCTGAAAACAGGAGGATCACTATGAATCTGAGCTGCATAGTGAGGCCCCATACCAAATAATATCTATGTATCTATCTATCTATCTATCTATCTATCTATCTATCTATCTATCCATCCATCTATCTATATCCTTTAATTAAATACTGGCACTGCAGAGGGAAATTCTATTAATCAATCATCAAGTGTTTGCTAAATCTATTGCTATTTGTGTCCTACTTAATATATCACCATCAATTCTCCCAATACTAATTTGTAATAAAAACTCAGCACATATACTGCGACTATTTTACTCTTATGTACTACATCTTTTTTTTTTTCTGTGCTTTTAATGAGGGGTCTACAGCATGTTTAGGGTCTCACTACTCAATCGGACTCATTGTGATTCTCCTGTTTACAGCCTCTGAAGGGCTGGGATTACAGATGTGCTTGACCACACCCAGTTTTAATTGCCATCTCAGCAAGCCCCCGGGGTGGGGCCAGCATAGCAGGCCTGGGGATCCAACCCCCAGCCCCTAAGCCTCTTTGCAAGTACTTTAATCCGCTGAGCTATTTATATTATATACTGCATCATTGATTTCAGTTTTCAGGGCATTTGAACTGATGTCTTTGACAATTGTTTTTATATAATGTCCTCTCAATTTAGAAAGGTATGTCTCCATCATAGACATTTGTCTATGACTTTATTATATTATATACCTCTAATTTATCCCTGCTCTGCTAGTTGGCTATGCTCCAAAGTCTTTTATGATTCAAATTCTGCTACAGGATTAAAATATAAAAGCAAAAGCATGTGGTTTTATGTTTATTGATTTGATTGAGTATAACAATATCTACTTATCTACTTACAATACCTACTTACTTGGGGTCTCAACTTCTTCACTACTACTTCACAGCTAAGCCTCTTGGAAGCAGAGCTTTAATCCCAGTTGTAAAGTCTTCTGATGATAAAAAAAATAGGTTTTTATAATAATTTTTTTTTCTTTAGAAGAAAATGTTTCCTAAAGTTCTTTTTGCTACTAAATAAATTTTGTCCTGAAAGTGATGTTTCATTATTTCAGTTGTGATTTATTTTCTTAATTGTTGTTTCTCAATAAACCACCTTGTGACTTAGTTTTTTTTTTCCTCAACACTCTTCTCAGACAAATTAATTTTTTAAGAGCTTGATTAAAAAGGACTACTTTGGACTATGTTTTCTTCACTTTATTTTCTTTAACTTGTCTACAACTCTGATATTAAAAAGTGTTGATTAAGTAAATAAACTATTAACAAATGAGAATGAGTATGCAGCTCAATTAGTAGAGTGCTTAGCTAGCCTGTGTGAGGCCTTGGGTTTAATCTGTAGTACTGAAAAAATAATGTATTTGCAATGAATAATTAGCAAACACATGATTAGTCAAGCTTTTAGAAATCACAGTGTGGGCACAATTGTTATTACAGAAAGATTATCTTTTGCACATAAGATGCTAATATGAATATTATTTTACACTACCAAAATATTGTGTACAATGTTCTTTTACAAAATGCCTTTTGGAATTTAGTTTTAGACATTTATACATGTAGAAATAGTGCATCTATTGGAGTAGTGTTTTCTTTCCATTGAAGGTGAGCAAAATCATCTAAAAGTATAGCATTTTCCTTTGAGTTTTGGTTCCCAGGGAGAAAAATAGTTTAAAATAGCATAATAAAGTTCTTGCAAATTATTCGCACCAAAGTTTTCCTCAAAATAGTGCTTCCTGGGAATTTGAACAATCATTTAAACTTCACTATTAGTAACCTTTTATAGAATGCCTTTTTCTTTCTTTAAACACTTCTCCTTTTAAGTTGTTATTCCTCCTTTATGAGTGTCACCTTACTGTTTTACCTTGAACTGCCATGTACTTGCAATTTTAATACATATGAGAAATAGTAAAGAAATTAAAATTCAAAGGAATGAGAAAGGATAATGAAAGAAATGTAGATATATTTTATTCATTAGAAACTAATGCATATATAGAATAAAATATAATAAAGCTTATGAAGCAGTTCATTGGTATATTATTTTTATTTTCATGTTAAAATGGTCAGCTGAAATGGAAAAAGCTATTTAAGCATTGTTGCATTTCTTCAAATATTAATTCCTAAAGAAAAATCAACTGTTTTAATAATTCCATACAGTGTGTTGTATAGTTTTCTTTCTTTTAATCCATCTCTATTATTAACTTGTTTAACGTTCATAGTAACTGCATGGGATTTATGCTATTGTAATTACACTTACAGCTAACAAAAAACTAAGTCAAGGTCACAAAACTAGTGAGAAATAGAGCTACATTTTCTTTTCATTAGCTAAAGCATTTGTTATGATATATCAGAAGACAGGAGCAATGCTTATTAGTGAGCTCACTGAGAAAGAAATTAAGAAAAGGACGCAGGATATAGTATAGCATTTCAGCGCTGTCCTGTCGAGTGCGAGACCCTGAGTTCAATTCTTGATTCCAAAATTTTAAAAAAAGGTTATAAATTAATTAAGAAAATAATGACACTCACAATGATAACAAGAAAATTAGAATACCTGGTAATAAACTTAATAAAAGAAGTGTAATACTTCTCCAATGAAAACTCAGCCTTTTGGTTGAGATCAAGTATAGACAATGGAAAGATACACGCTGTTCTTGTATAGACAGATCCAAGACAGACAAATTGGATGTTCAAAAAAGATTTAAAGCAATCCTACCCAAAATAACCACTTTTGGTTTTTCTCAGCATTTCTCAGAGAACTAGAAAAAAACCCTAAAATTTATACAGAACCAGAAGAGAAAAGAACAAGCCTGTACAACAAAAGCAAAACAGTAGATTGTTTTGTGATATTGTAATCAATATCACAAATACAATAATCTGAATATGGATTCCTATAATACAAGTTTAATTTTCAAACATGAGAGTCATTTTAAAAATGATAGTAAAATTGGAAATGATACAAATAACTAGAGTGAAACAGAGTGAATTTATTTCATTGAGAGCTTGTTAACAAGGACTTAGATACATGAGATCTTGACCAGAGCTTGTTGACATCTGTTCAGCCCACATAAGAGCTGAGCTTCCTTTCAAACTTCATTACAACAAAGATGAGAAAAATAAATAAATGAAATTTAACTCATGAGGCCAATTTGTTAACAGATAGTTATATACAGAATGTAAATAACAATGTCTCATTCTAGGTAATTAGATAACATGCTTGGTGCCATAACTTTTCTACAACATTTTTAAATCATACACTGTTATTGATATGCTAATACCAACGATCTATTGACACAGTAAACCTGTGTGCCCAATCAGAGTATTTACTCCATTTAAACAGCACCTTGTACGCTCAATGTAGTATACTTGTGTGTGGAAAATGAGATTAAAGTGGCCTGGCTGTGTCTCTGCCTTTGGATGCGCTCACTAGTTTATCGAGTAAGTATCTGGCTTTCATCATTCTCCTAAACACAAAAAAAGTCCAGGAAGCAAGTGATGACATGTTTGGGAAGTAAAGGCCTCCTGAGGCTTAGACCCTTGAGGGACACTGAGATTTGCTGCTTTCTGTTGATGAAAGTAAGGGTGCAGGCTGCCAGGAATCAGGAAATGAGAACAGGACTGGAGTCCTTGAAAGGTGGAGTTACACGCATATTGCAGTGGGTGTGGACTCAAAAAAGTGCAAATTGGACCAGTTTTGTAGTAGTTCTGCAATTAACCCAATAGTGTGAAAAATGTGTACTATTTACTCCTCAAACTTTCTGTAGGAAGCCATAGCGATTCATTTATCTCTCTGCTAATCACATTTAGGTGGAAGGAATGATTATCAATTTTTTAAATTTAAATATTTTATTAATACTTTTTATCTTAAAAATAATAATTTCCTTTAAAAACATCGAACATGGTACGGAATTTCAAAGCAAGATGATAGGAAATCAACAATGGTTGTTATATTGCATAATGTAATCTCCAAAGTAGTTGTTCAGATTACCAGATAGAAGTATTTAGCCAACTGTCCCTCAGACAAAGGACTTCTATCTAGGACATATAAGGAATTTAAAAAAAGTCCCCTGATTACCAGTTTTGACCATAGTAGGAATGATATCTCAAATATGTGCACGTTCTTATTAGTGGAACCATAATATGCAACCATTCACAGGATAAGGTTAATCCACAATGGACACTGAGTTCAATTTGCTAATCTGCTATACTTAATCTATGGAGATTATTTTGGATAATAATCTCCACTGGGTGGGCACAAGTTAATCAGAAAGATTCTTAAAGGTGAAAAGAAAGACTGAAGATGTGATAGCTAATCTGATGCGAGAACCTGCCATTGCTGGCTGTGAAGATGGAAGAGGAGTATTAACAGTCTTTGAATGCCAGTGGCCTCTAAAAGTAAGAAAATGAATTTTTCCTCGAACCTTCAGAAGGGAATGTAGTTTTGCCAACACCTTCATTTTCCAGTCACTGAGACCTGTATCAGGTGGCTGAGGAAGTATGTGATGATGCATTTGTTTGTTTTGTTTAGGAAAATTTGTATACTACAGTAGGAAATTTAACACAGAGAGATCCAGCAATGAATGAAGGTCTTTCCTTTCTCTTTTTTCCTGTTAAAACAGTTCTTCATTTCTTCATTACTATGTTTCATCTTCAGTACAGCAGGATCAGTACCACAACACAGCAGCCTCCACCAAAGATTGAAAAAATTTCAACATATTTTGGAAAGTTAGGAAAATATTTTGACCACGTAAATAAGGTACATTCACTAACTGGTTTATCAAATTTACTTTACTTAATTGAATAAGAATAGAAGTGGGAATAATAATTATTATTTTTCATTAGGTTATTTTCTGATTCACACTAATAAGCCTATAGAAGGACAATTTGTTAGTCCTAGTACTTAAAATGAAACCTTGCTTTATTACTTGTTTTATAAATTATCCCCTTTAGATAACTTGACCTGGAGCTACTGAAATTTAGACAGATATTATACCAAGAGGAATGGATAGAGTAAAAGGAGTAGCAATGATAGATTTTAATTTCTTTTAAGCTTTTTTGAAAGTTTATTTTTGGAAAAAAAAAAAAGACTTCTGCTAAAAAATTAGAATTTTGTGTATGAATGAGTTAAGGCAGGTGAAAATCTAAAATAATCATAAATTGTGTAGGCAAACTACTCAAGCAGTAACCCTTTCTAGATTAATTGTAATATAATTTAAAATTTTGCTCCATATCATCGGGATATTTTGTAGTACGGGAAAATTTTAATCTATTAAAAAAAAAAAAAACCTAGAAGCTTCTTGCTTCTGCCCTTTATTCTACATGGGTCAATATACTACAAAGTGAATTAAATTAGCATTTCTTTTATTGTGGTAATCTAATACTGTGACACTCAGCGGTGTAAGTCCTTTAACACACTCAGTAGGAGAAGTCATTAACTGGTGAATTGTAGGTGTGTGTAGAAAGCATGCAGGGTGGATTGACCTGACCTTGAAACAGCAGGGTAGAAATTATTCCAGTACAATGCCATTCTGTGGGCGTGAACGCAGCAGTGCCAGACAAATAGGTGTGAGAGCACAACTTAATGTCCAGACATAATTTTGTGGATGTCTTACATTATCATGCTTGAGAAAATCCATCCCAAGGAATGGTGTCTATTGATTTGGACACTCCTCCTACACACACATTACCATTTTGTTGTTTAAATTTCAGCTTTCATTATTTATATCCTTTCTGGTTTAATTGAGAAATGATTGCCGAAATTGTACGTATACGTGGTGTACAATATATGGGGTCGATACACACGCACACTGTCATGGTTTGGGTTTATTGCAAGGGGAACAATACAAGACAAAACACATTTTATAAGATTGTTTTATAGTGAATCACACAAAGAATGCAGGAAATCTGTCCACATATTAAAGAACAAAGAATGCAGCTGAGGGCCTGGGTCCTAACATCCCGCATGGGTCCTGCTGAAAACCTAGAACCCACAGCAATGTCTCTCATGAGTCCACCTGGAGGCCTAGCGCCCATGACAATATTTCACACAGGCCTGCTTCACACGTCTGTGCTGGAAAAGCCCGAAGGTCGGTGGTGAGAGCTAGAATGTCTGTGTCCGTAGGATGGAGCTTCTGTGCTAGCAGAGCGTCTGCACTGGAGCCAGAAAACAATACTCAAAGCAAGGACAAGAGCTTCTCCAAGAAGGACCACAGCCATCCTCAGTGACTTGAGGTCCTGAGCTCCTCCTCCAACATAAACAGCCAGGTTCACCAAGAAGGACAGCATGACAAGGTCCTCTAGGGAGTCAGCAGCTCCTTACAATTCTTTAGCACCCAGTAGATTCCATAACAGTCTCCCAATAGCCTGTCTACTTCTGTCTCTTGCCATTGGCAACGGTCCTCAGCAGGCCTCCCCTGCTCAGCACCAGGCTAGTTCAGTTCAGATGGGCATAACAAATTGACCACAAATTGGCATCCACCACAATCATTGTGAAATACCTAATAAAATCTGTCAAAGGCCAACCAGATAGCTCAGCAGACCAAAGCTTGCTTATGCACAGCTCAGTGTTCAGAGTTTAATCACTGGTGTGCTGTGCTGGCCCCTCATACAGGGTGCGTTGAGATGGCAAGTGAGACTGGGTGTGGTGGCACGTGCTTGTAATCCCAGTGCTTAGGAGGCTGAAAAAAGAATCACTATGAGTCCTATCTATATATTGTGACACCCTGTAGACCCTGTACTACATACATAAAAAAGAAAAAAAAAAGCTATCATACAACCAATGTTATTCTTATTACTCAATATTATTTTACTTGGGCTAGGGAGATAGCTCAGCAATCTAAGCACCTATTTAGTCAAGCATGGGGACCAGATGCCGAAGCCCAGCCCCATATGCCATGCCAACCTGCTCCTAGGCCTGCTGCATGGGCCACAGGGACCAGGCGTGATAGTACAAGCCTGTAATCCCAGCACTGGGGAAGCTGAAAATAAGAGGATCATTACAAACTCAAGGTGCTTAATGAGATCCTGTACCAAATACATAAGAAGAAATAAAATATTATCTTGCCTCTGCATGCTTTTTGGAGGGTCCATGCAGATTTCAGGTCTTATTCATGTATTTTTGCTAAAAATATTCTTGATAATTTGACAGAATTATGATTAGATGCAAGTTTTGATTACATTTAACAGTTTGGACATTTTAACAATCTGCAGTCTTCTAATCCATGAACATGAGATACACTATTTATTTTTGATTTCATTTTATAATTTTTTTAATTCTTCATTTAATGTCAAATGGAAGCAAGGGATTTTATACAGTGATTTGTGTCTGGACACTTCATTGGATTTCTTCGTTACTTTAATTATCTGGAGTATTGAGGATTATGTCATCTCCAAACAAATAATTTAAATTTTCTTCTTTCCTATCAAGTTGTATGAATTTCATTTACTTTTATTGACAGACAACTCAGAACAGGACTTACAGTACTAGAGAATGTTGAAGAAAAATGTCAAGAATGAGTCTATTTGTCTTTTCCTCTGTTGGAAGAAAATCTTCCAATTTCAATCTCACTGAGATTAGATTAGTAGCTTTTTATATATGGCCCTTGTACATTAAAATACTTTCTTTCTATTGCCATTTAGTTGAAAATTTCAATCATGCACAGATGTTTTACGTTGTCAATTATTTGCAATGCGTTTGTAGAGATACTCATGAGGTACCTGGGATCAAACCTGGGTCCTTGTGCTTGCCAAACAGGCGCTTAGACCACTAAACTATCTCCCTGGCCCATGATTTTTTCTATGTCTTTTCCAGTCTGTTTTGCATTTATTTATCATCTGATCATACTACTTCCTTCTACCATTTTTGGGTCTATTTGGTTTGTTATTGTGTTGTTTTCCTTATATTTAAAGATACAATGTTAGGTTTATTTGAAATATTTTGCCCATATGTAGCTACATATTCTTATAAAATTCTTTCCTAGAACTTTGATTTTGGGCTGGCCAAATAACTCAGTGGATTAAAGTGCCTGCAAGCAGACACAGGGGCTGGGTGTTCGATCTCCAGGTTTGCCATGCAGGCCCTGCCCCCAAGGCATGCTTAGAAGGCAATTGAGACTGGGTCTGTTGACATGTGCCTGTAATCTCAGCACTTGGGAGGCTGTAAACAGGAGGATCACTATGATTCTGATCTAGTAGTGAGACCCTAAACACCCTGTATACCCTTCCCTAAAAAAGTACAGAAAAAAGTAAGAGAGAGAGAGAGAGAGAGAGAGAGAGAGAGAGAGAGAGAGAAAAGAACTTTTGATTTTACTTCATTTTAAAAATTCATTCATTTATTTATTTGGCTCAGGGTTTCACTATGCAGGTTGGACTCCTAGTGGTCCTCAGCCTCCCCAACACTGGGATTACTGATAAGCACCAGCAAGCCTGGTCTCGCTGGCTGGCTTGGTGCGGAGCCGTCATGGCGTGAGGTTCCAGCGACTGAACCCGGGTCCTTCTGCTTGCCAGGCAGAAGCTGAGACTTCAAGCTTTCTCCCAGTCTGATTTACATGATACCCAATCTGTGTTGTTCTGATGCAGCATGTACTTTTATTTTTGTTCTAATCTTTTTCTATTTACTTAGGCCAAGCTTGCTCATCAGAAACTGTTCCTCTCCCCCTTTTTAGCCTTCTTTTCTTCCTGTCTCTCTGTCTCTCTCAGTCTATCTCTGTCTCTGTCTCTGTCTCTTTGTCTCTGTCTCTGTCTCTTTGTCTCTGTCTCTCTCTCTGTCTCTCTGTCTCTCTCTCTTTCCTCTTTCTTTCTTTCTTTCTTTCTTTCTTTCTTTCTTTCTTTCTTTCTTTCTTTTTTTCTTTCTTTCTTTCTTTCTTTCTTTGTATGTAGCCCAGGCTGGCTTTGAACTTGTGATGATCCTCCACCCTCAGCCTTCCTAGTACTGGGATTACAGGCACGTGCCAACAAGGTTGGCTCCCTCTTTGTTAAGCTCCTGGTGTTATAGGGTGCTAACTAAAACAGCAAATACGGGAGTGAAGCTCGTAGAGTCCTTAGGGAGGGTCATGGGCACGTGGATGCCATCCACTCTTCTTGGGAGCTACAGGGCTCAGAGGCACCTTGGGCAACCTTGTGCTGCAGGTCTGGCCAGATGCCTCCACAAAAGTGGGGCTGCTGGACAGCCCTACAGGGGCGTGCACTGTGGCTAGCCCTGCAAGGACCATTTTCCTTACAGACCTTCATCTATCTGCAGGTAGAACGTCAGAGAATTACAGACCTATTTTAAACACCATGTCACTGTTGTGAGAATAAAATCCAGTTATGCTCAAACTGTCTCAAAGATCACTTATTGAACACAACTAGGGTAGAGACTTTTATAGAAAGAAGCCTGGCAGATGGGGCTTAGCTGAGTGATCTAAACTGGTACTACATTTGGAGGGACAAACTGACATTATTGCTGCTTTTAATTATTATTATCATTATTATTATTATTATTATTATTATTATTATTATTATTATTGTCATTGTTGCTGTTGTTAGTTCTAGGGATTGAATGTAAATCCTATGCACCGAGCTACATCCTCAGCCCTTCCTTTTTCTTTTTCTTTTTCTTTTCTTTGGCTGGGTCTGACCTTATGGTCCTCCCATCTGAGCCTCTCAGAGTGCTGCTGTCACAGGTGCACACCAACATGCCCCGCTCCTGGGCCACATACTTTGCAGAATTCACTGTTTCTCCACTCTAGGTTCTCTACAGTCCAAGGAAACCAAGGCCCAGAGCTGAGCGATGCAATGCGGTCACACAGAAGAGCCAATCCTTGATGTTTCTGGACTGTGGGGAGTGGCATAATAGGGTGGGACACAGAGGGCACACACCTCTCCTCACCAGCGGGCCATGCTCACCCTGCTGTCCACTGCAAGGCACCCCAGACAGACACAAAGAGTAAACCAGATGTCTGATTCCAAATCAATGACCTGGTGCCCAAGCCAGAGGCTGAGCTAAGTCCCAGAAGTGAATAGATCCTGGCCGGAACTCCAGGGTCACCGTCTCCAACTGCACGACCCGTGGCCTCCATGCAGTTATTGGAGGCAAGATACTGTCCCTGGGTGAGACCTGACTTGTTCTTGGGCTCTGCCACCAGGCCTGGGCCCCTACTCCCAGGGATCCTGGCAGAGTCCTCTGCCACCGCGGGTCACAGATTTCTCTGATGTGCAGGGTTGATACCATTCCTGTTCCCATACGACAGGCTCCACCTGCTCCAGACTGCGCTTTGAGGTTTCCAAGGGTAGGGCTTAGCCTCTGACCTCCCTTGCTCCCACAGCTGTTCCTGCACTGGACAGCCTCACTCACCTTATTTTTTATTTTTAGCAATATTGGGGATTGAACTCAGAGCCTTGGCTTGGAGATAAATCCTCAAGTCTTTTGATTCTTCATTTTCAGACAAGGGCTTACCAAGTTGTTAATCTGCCCAGCTTGTACTGGAAATTTCCATCCTACTGCCTCAGCCTCTCAGAGAGCTGGGATTACAGCTTGCATCTCCCTGCACAAATAAGATGTCTTTGCCTTTACAAGAGCTCAGGGAGGAAGCATTCCACAGCCTGCACGTCTGGCTGGCTGACTCTGGCTCTGGCTTCCCTCCACAGGTTAGAGAGCTGTGCCTCACCCTAGCTTTGTGGGGCTCCTGCAGCCCTCACACACCAGGAGGAATCACCTGGGCAGGAGCACCTCCTTTTGGGGTTCCTTGAAACTACCTTGCCTCTCTGCACGCTGCTCCTCCTCAAGGCCACTCAGCTCCTCCTTGTGCCTGCAGTCCTGGCTCATCTTCTCCAGCATCGGGCCTCCTGCCACTTAATATTTTTTGGAAATATGCCCAAGCTTTGAATAGCTGAGTGAAGCAATATTTATGTGATTTTCACCCATAGGGAAGAATGAAGCTATGTCATTAAAAAAAAATGGGTAGAATGAGAAACTCTCAAGTTAACTGAAATTAGCAAGACACAGTGTTAAATGTAGCACGTAATTTCTTTTATATGTGAACAATTAAAATGTATAAATTAATGAATAACTAATTAAATAAGGGAGAGAGGACAGGAAATCAGAAGATAGGCTTCTGTAGATTAAGAAGGGAACAGAGTTAAGGGGAGTGTTTATATAACTGTATATTACTGTATTTCATTATGACTTGTTAGTAACTGCTTTATTTGGTAATTCTGGTAATATAATTATTCCTATTTACTTGTGATTCATGTGAACAATGATAGAATCTGTGTATCTGAAGTGGGCACCACTTCCAGTCCTTACAACTGACTTGCCAAGATGGACAGCACAGTGTAATGTAGACAGAATAACCCTTTGTGAGTAGGAAAGTACAGACTACAGAATTTCTAGAAAGCCTGATTGGTGAGATCCCTGTAAATTCTGACTTTCACAGTTCTTGGATGACCTGATCTCGTGTCTGGATTTATACCTTGGGCCCACAGGCTCTGTCTTGTCTGGAACTGTAGGATCAGGCCTGGAAAAAGCACCCATGGGGTAGGTCAGAATCTTGGTTCATGAAGTCAACCCAAAGTTGTAGTGTACTGCAGGGGGACTGGTAGCTGAATTCAAGGTAGTGGGCTGAAACGTAGGAGTAAGAACCTAAGCTCAAAGGGCCTCCCTGGAGCTGCAGCCACAGGAACTTGCACGGGCCCTAAGCACCCTGGGGGAAAATTTGGTCTCTAGTCGGGAGGGAGAGAAGTCAGGTGATCTTTTTCTTCCTCACTCTCTGCATCTCTCTCCACTTTGCACTGCACAGCACAGGCAAAAGTGGATACAGGAAGTGTGAAGCTGTCTTTCATGTCCTCTTCAGCATTGCTTCTTTATAGTTTCTTCCACCAAATTGTCGTGCTGTCACCTGGATTCCTTAGCTGCAAAGCTGTATTTGTATGTGAACAACTCAATCTGATGTCTTTAAGAAGATGGGCACTGAACAACATATTCCAAGGTCTCACTAACATAGCCACCTTAGAACTTTCCCTGGTATCATTAAGTAGTCTGGATATCTGAGAAGATTGTTAATGCCATATATTAAAAATGTTAAATGTGTTACTATTACAGTATTTACCTATTTACCTCCTATTCTTTTTTGGCAGGTAAATATATGATATGATTTCTTTTAATTTAAAATGTGATGGGAAAGGAGGCCAAACATACCTGTAATTGCAAAGATACCATACTAGTATGAATTATCTGAATAAGTATTTTAGAAGTCAGACTATTTCACATGGTCAGAAAAAACAGACTAGTTTTAACCAATTGCACAAATATCCACTAGCCCAGAGTACATAGTGCTTGAAAACAAGTAGTAAAGAATGTCTGTTTTAATGTATTTGACTAACTCTGTACCTTGTGCTAGAAGAAGGGGTTATAAAACATTTTTATCATATAGTAAATTTAAGATACTTTATTTGCAAAGCTGTTTTAAATCATGTGGATCCTATAACACAATAAAATAATTGAAAGCATAAAGCAAGACCTTGGTTTCAACATACAAAAGTGGAAAATTAAAGCATGGATAGCTCATCAATTTTTGAGTAAATAATTGAATATTTTGATTTTTTTAAAGATGGAAGATAGCATAGAAAACAAGACCAAATAATTCTGGTGTATGCAGTTACAATACAGTATCAGTGTATTATGAATGAAGAAATGAGTTTATTAAAGCAGAAGCAGTCATTTTCTTTGATCCTCTCTCTGTTTCAATGCAAATAAGATAGTTCTTGCACTTCAGAAGGCATCCTCTACTGTTCTGAGTGTGACCACAAGGCGCAGTCTAAAGAGGACGTCGGTTCAGCTTGGCAGTTGTCTGAGCTCAGGGCCCTGACCAGGGCAGAGGCACAGAAGGAAGAGCACGTGTTCAATAGTTGTTACTTCCTTTTTTCCTTTTCAGAAGTATTATGTTTCTTAACTATGAGAGGAAATACATCAGATATATGATTGTGATATCCAAATATAAATAACTGTTTTTCTGTTTCTTTTTAAAATGATTTTCATAGCTCCTATTTCCTCTCCTTATTTGTGTATGCAAAGGGATGGAAATAGACTGTTTCAATTTTCTTTCTTTCTTTCTTTTTTTTTTTTTTTTTTTGTTTACAGATTTGTATTTGTCACACACAGGCTGAAACTGACAATTCTAATCCACAATCTACAATTCCAATCCACGATCTTCTATAATATTAAATCTACAACTAATGCAGAACAATTCAACTGTGTGGTTTGTCAATACCACAAGATGCTACATTGTCTGATTTAAAGCCCAGGTTTATTAATCACTTAAGTAAAACTTAGGAATGATATCTTCAGACAAATCACATCTGCTGAGATTGTCTTGTCTGGTTCTTGGACTTACATCCTGAAAACCACAGGAATGTTATAGAAAAGACACCTATGAAATTGAAAAAAAAAAGAGAATTATACATCTTGATTTTTTTTTCCTGAACTGGGGATTGAACTCAAGCCCTTGCACTTGTTTTTGCCAGGGAAATTGCTCATTCCACTGAGCAATATCCCCGGCTTGATGGCTTGACTTTTTTACAAGTTACCAACTGCTTGCAAAAACAACCCAGCACAGTGAGACAGAGAGAGAGAGAGAGAGAGAGAGAGAGAGAGAGAGAGAGAGAGAGAGAGAAAGAGAGAGAGAATAAGTTGCTTATGGAGACCATAGCATAGCTCTGGTGACAATTAGAATCAAACTTTACAGCTTCAGTTGCTCCAGACCTAACCAGTTCGCTCATGGCTCGTGTTCTCATCATGAGAAGGCTTCATGGCTACAGAACTCCCTTCACTCATGGCACACATGACAGACACCTGGACATCTTCACCTGCATTATATTTTCTTTCTATTTCTTTGCCTCCTTCACCTTCTGGCAGCTTAAGACCTTCTCAGACCTCACCAGTTTCTGTCAGCAGGGAAAGGTAACTACCCTGAATGCATGTCAGTTGATAATCATTTCTTTCAAAATTTGGAACATCCATTTTTGTGAGTAGAAGGGCAAATGTCTTCATATTTTTTCCCTGTGAAAATATCAGTTCCAACAAGGCTTAATTTGGCATGACCATGCTTTCCAGTTTTGGAAGTTGACATCTCCACTATTTTGCATGGTCGTCCTTTGAGCACCACGAAGCCGTGTTTGCGCAGGGCCAGGCACTGCATAGGGTGAGTGCTGAAAGCCCCAGCATCACCAGTAGTGAAATCAATCTTGTCTGCCATGGTGGGCTAAGGAGATGGTACTTTTTCCGTGGGTACTTTCAGCAGGCTCAGAGCGCCTTTTGCTTGTCTACCCGCGCTGGTCCCCAGCAGCTGCTGCTGTGGCTGTGGCGGTGGCGGCAGCGGCAGCGGCAGCTCTGACTGTTTCAATTTTCAAGGATGAGGTTTTTTTTTTTGACATTTTGGAATAGGTGGGACACATAATTTATGTCTGATACAGACTCAAAATTAAGGTAATAATTGCTGGGGCTGGCAAGATAGCTCAGCGGACTAAAGTGCCTGCTTAGGCAAGTTTAGGCAAGCACAGGGACTGCGGTTCGATCCCTAGCAGCACAAGTGGAGCCAGCTCCACCCCAAGGGAGGGCTGAACCATCCAGAGTCTGGGCATCAGGGTATATGCCTGTAATTCTAGCGCTGGGGAATCTGAAAGCATGAAGATCACCTCGAGTCTGAATTGCATAGTGAGACCCTGTAACTGAGAATGTTAATAGTAATAGCAATAATAATAATAACAACAACAACAACAACAACAATAATGCTATTATGTGCCAATCTTTTTATTAATTTCCTTAAGAAGACAAGCTATGCCATATTCTTATAAAAATTGCATGTTCATCCGTATAATTTAAACAAAAAGATGAGAAGAAGTTTTTGGTGAGTTTCAGGGTAATTATTATGCCCATGACCTTCCCCTGACGTTTTCAAGGAAGTAATGACAGCCCGGTCCCCAGTTATTCACATGGGATGGATGTCAACCCTCCATAACAAGGATGTGTGTGGTGGTGAAAGCTCAGTGCCTTGCACTGTTGCTAATTACTGTGTGTGAAGTTTGCAGAAAGACTCACAAAGAAAATTAGTTTCATGGTCCATGAACTAATGATCAGTAACTGTCCTCTTTTTGTTGCCTCTAAGCAAATCTTTTCCTTGCTACTGTGCTCAAAGTTGAAAACTTTGCAATTAAAATAGATGTGATTGCCTTAGATATGAGGCTGGGTAGGTCACTGAGTTTTAGTTAGTAGTATCTAAGGGAAAATGAAAGAATGATTTGTTCAATAATTTTGATAAAAGAACATTAGGAGAAAAATTTGATGCACTAAATTTAATTATGGATACTAGAGGATGAAATAGAAAAAAGTTGAGGGCCTTTAACCAGATATCAATTAAAGGTTAAAAGGAGTAAGAGACGGCTTTACGTTCCAGAATATTAACGCTTAAAATCGAGTTCTTCCCAAGCCCTGGGATCTAGCATCTGTTACTTACAGTCCCAACCATGCAAGAAGCCATAGGTGCTTCTCCCTGTGGGCTATTCTACTTCAAATTCTATGCCATTGCATTGTCCCGCCTCTTACCTACATCCATTGTAGGATCAGTGTAAGCAATTTATGTCTGGAAAGCTGGCTGCTACTCTTCCCTGTTGCTATCCAGCTTCATCCCTCTTATCTGTAGGCTCATGTGTCAGGACTAGGCTTTTTGGTTGATATCTATAACAGCTTCATAAACCTTTCTGTTTGTGAAATTCCTTACTTTCAAGTGTTTTAGATTAATAAGACACAGGCAGACACTTGCAAACATGCATTTTTCCTTCTTTCTTTTGGGAATGCTTGTGGTGCTTAGGTTCCCTAGGGATTGTCATAAGATGCATACAAATTATAAGAAGCTATTGTGGGGGCTGCGGAGATAGCTCAGTAGAATCAGTGCTTCCCTGGCAAGTGCAAGGGTCTGAGTTCAATCTCTGGTTCTGCAAAAAAATAAAAAATAAAAAATAAATAAATAATTAAAGAAGCTATTGTTTTAAATGAAGCCCTGTACTCAACCACAATATACCAGGCAAAACACCAAAATGCAGTTCCTCACATGAAATTTCCACATCATAAAACTAAGACCAAACTGTTTATCTAAACTTCTCAGAAATTAGGATAAAAAGAAAGAAAGAAAAAAAGAAAGAAAGAAAGAAAGAAAGAAAGAAAGAAAGAAAGAAAGAGAAAAGTAAAGAAAAGAAAGAAAAGAAAAGAAAAGAAAAGAAAAAAGAAAAAAAATAAAAAGAAAGAAAAAGAGAAAAACTTCACAAATAAGCCAGTGCCTACTGGCTTAAAAATGAAATTTCCTTTGCTTCAGTATTCACACTATACAAGTAAACTGAAGTCATCTAATGTTAAATGGCTGATTATTTTTCTAAAAGTTCTGGGACTCTCTTCTCACTTATAACACATACGACTTGGAGAGGACCCCTCTGTTCTTTGTTATTTAATTCTGCTGTCTAGCACTTCTCTGTATATATTGACAAGATCTTTTACACAGCTCAGTGGAAAATTTATTGTACTTATTACATTGAATTATTGGCTCACTCTATAATCAAAAGTAAAGCTAATTAGTGTTGTTAAACTAAGTTGTTGAAATTTTTCTTATTTTGAGACAAAAGTCCAGTTCAATCACTGGCACATTGACCACTCAATTTAGGCATAGAATCACTGACTTTGTGACTCAATGATTACCATGTGAAATCCTCATGGACAATGTATGGAGCCCTTTGGATATGACAGAGATCGCTTAGGAAAGAGAGTGGTGATCAGAAAATGGTTCATCCTGTCTACACTGAGGACCTGCTGGTTCTGAGTCATGTTTTAGTGCAAGTAGTAAGATTTGGTCCATGTGTCCAGAGGAGAATGGAAACTGTTTTTGGAGGACGTTGTTCCCAAATAAATCTTTTTAGTTTGACAGGCAAGGCAGAGAAACCCACTGAGGTGAAGTTGAAAGTGCTGTCTCTAATGTGGCTGGAGAAGCTGAGATGGATGCAGGTGGTGGGGGGCTTCCAACCGTAGTGAGAAACCTGTTTCCACTGTGTGTGGGAGGGGAGATGTCTTCCGCTGCTAAAAAAAGACATCAGAATTAAAGGGCTCAATACCGCAAACTTTGTATTACGGTCTTCCTACATTTCTCATCTTTATAGGATCCATTTTTTTTTTTTTTTTTTTGCTGAACCAGTTCTCCATATTGATAGTACATACTCTAAGGATGGAAATTAAACTTTGTATTGTAGCTTTGTCAGCTTGGAGATTAGGTTCTGCACATGAGTTTTAGCAATCTCAGCCCCATAGCAATAAGAGATAACAGTCTGTTTCTGCACAAAAGCCTTTAGGTAATTTATAGATTTGAACTGGGAATTGAAAGGTTTGAGCTTATCTGTTTCTCCACATTTTCTTTTTAACTGGGAAATAATAATTGTATATACTTACAGTGTACATCGTGCTTTTCTAATGTATGTTTTTGTTGTAGAATTATTAAGATAAGACATGCAATGAGTCTATCACCTGGAAAACTTATGTAAGTTTTCTCTTCTTGTCCAGCGATATTAGGCAAAAGCAAATGATGTCATTATGTTCATTAGTTCACCAAAATGTTGAACATATCTTTTATAAAATATGTGCTTCTTCCCAATAATTGGAAAGAGAAATGTTGCATATTTCTGAAACCCATTGACAACAAAGAGGATTAAAATCCCTAATAGCCTAACTCCAGTTAAATGCCTTATGAAAGGGACTTCAGTGAAAGACACCTGTCCTTGGCTAGGCCATTTTTTCTTTCTCTTTTTTAATTTCATGTATTTGGTACAGGGTCTCACTGCTCAGCTTGGACTCATAGTGAGTTTCCTTATTTTAATCCTCCCCAGCATTGGGATTACAGGTGTGAGCCACCACACCTAGATTTGGTCCCTGGCTCAGAGTGACTGAGGGTGGTACTGGCGTGGCCTGTGGTTCCAGGGATCAAACCCTGGTCCCTGTGCTTGCCTAAACAGGTGCTGGGTTTGCTGAGCTATCTTGCTGGCCTTAGGCTAGCTCTTAAAACACCAGCAAACCTTCAATGAAAGAGTTGTCATTTCTCAGGGAATGTGAAACCATCTTCTTTAAAAGCTATGTGTAGATCTCCTTATTGTTTCCTTATCATGTCAAGCTAGAGAATGGTAATCACAAATACTTAACTTAAACTCAGTGTCCGTTCCCAGGAGATCTGTAGAGTGCTTGATGACCTGGGAGAAAGAAGCTATCCGGAAAATCATGTTTGCTTCCTAGCTCCCTTTCTCACCCTGGCTGCGTGAGTTCTCTCTGAAGCTCTCTTACCGTCCATTATGACATTATGTTCTTAATAAAAATAAACTCTTGACACTTCTATATTTTTCATCTATTAATAAATTCTATTACCCGTTCTCCCCATGGGTGCTGCATATGTACTGTTGTAAGGCACAGTTCTCATTATGGAATATAACACCTTTATGTATTACAAAGCAATCATTAACTATGCTTTTTTTTTCTTTTTACTCAGTACCGAGGACCTTGTGCTTGCCAGGCTGTCACTTATGCCACTCAGCTATCTCCTGGCGTAATCCTTAATAATGGTAAATGTAATTATGTCAGAGATTTGCTTCTAGAAATCACAAACTCAATTTGGAAAAATCAGCCTGAATGTGTTTAGGTTCTTCTATTAGGGGATAGAGTAGGGAAAGAGGAAGAAGAAAAGAAAGTGGAGAAGGGGAAGTTGGAGCAGAGGGCGGAGGAGAAGAGGAGACAGTCAGGTTCATTATAGGATTAGATGCACGGAGTTATAGAGGTGGAGTCCTTTGGCATGACATGACATTTACTATAAACTGAATGCCTAGTTAGGCCAGTGATGTGAAATGCACACTCGCCTGTGCCAGTCAAACTGACACATAAAATTAAACAGGAAAAATTTAGTCTCCATTTTCTACCTACATTTGCATCATTAAATTGTTTAATGTCAAAGTCAATATTAAAATTATTGCTTTTCTTTTTGTTGTTCTTTTCAGATATATTTGTCAGTCAGTATTCATTTCTGGTAATCTGGAAGCCCCATGTCTTTTTGCAGCATAAAAATATATGCAATAAATATTTTCTGTGGCAATTTACAAATACTCTGATTTTATTTTAAAATGTGTTTTTAAAACTGCAGTTTTATGGTAGGGAACCATATAAAGTTTAAGTTGACAACAGCAGTAGTAGCCACTGTTCATGACAAGATTTTAATAATAGAATGAACTGACAAATGAGGATTATAACCATATATATCATAAGAGAATAATAATACTTCTGACTAACAGTAGTTAATCACTTAGAAAAGAAAAAAATGACTGTAAGATTTTTAAATTGCAATTTATTATTATTTATTAGTTTTCTCAAGTAAGGATTATTGCCCCACTTTACTTAGAAAGAGGCCCACATTCCTACAAATCTTTTTACACTATTATACAAGTATCAGAAATTAGATTTAATTTAATGTTTGTTTGAGGTTAAATTCTGATTAATTTTCAGTTTATATCAGAACATACTATTATGGAATTCAAATTGTCTCAGAACATTTAAGAAATATTAACTTAAAGCCTGAAAGTTCATAACACATAGTAAAACAGAAGAAAACAGAATTTAAGGATTAAACAATGAAGATGGAAGACAGGAGAAAAGATAGGAAAAATGGCAGAGGAAAAAACATACAAGTGTATATAAAGGATGGCTGAGGAGATTGTACTAAGAATTTCCATCAGCTTTTTGAAAATACTGTTAATGTATAGAATTTTCTCCGTGACTTAGTGTATGCTGGTATCTGCAATCTAAGCAACTACATCGAGGACAGCAATGTGTAATACAAAATCCATGCTTGAACGCCTGTCATCATGGTCTTCTAAAGTGTGCCATTTCTAATGTCATATCAAAATTTGAAAATTAATTTTTAAAAAAGATGGAAAGAAAAACAGGAAGGACAAGAACAAAAATTTAAGGCTTCTGGAAAATAAGAGGTAAGACGCAATCTTATGCCCAATTATACATAACTATATCCACTAATCTGAGCAACAGATTTGATGATAAAAATAGATCATATATTAGCCATTATTAATCAGCTATTATTGTTCAGAAAATCTGTAACATATGTACTGTTGTATGCTACCTTGTTTCTGTTATGATTTCTGATTTTTGTTTTTGCTTTTGTGTTTCACTTTTCAAAATGAAAGAATGAAATTAAATTTAATGAAAAAATAAACAAAATACAGAAGCACTGTAATGTAATTTTCCAGTTTTAATGCATTTAAATCTTTATAGCTTTCAACTGGAATTGGAATAAAATAGTAAACCTTGCCAAAAAAAATAAATATCCAATCAATGTGAATATATTTTGAAATATGATCTAGTGATTGAATTAACTTTCACATAAAAAAAAAAGATTATGATAGTTTTATTAAAGTTTTTATGATTAAGCATAATAAAGTTTTTATTATGAAAACTTCAGAGAGGGGATCAATAAAGAAGAACATGTGCAATATTTCATTACAGGAATGCAGATACTTTGGAAAGTAAAAAAATAACAGTATACAATTTTTATCTATTCTAAAACTTACCATAATTATATACACTGATTTGTAGCAAAATTTAATGCATAATTGTGACAAAGGCATAAAAAAGAAAATTCCTCAAATTTAAGAATAGTGAACAATCACCCACCATGATAATGAACTTAAAAAGAAAAGGTAGAGTGCAGAAATCAATCAGCTCCTTTCCTTTAGATCAACTTAAGCCATCAGTGAGGTGTGGCTAACAAAGATAACATAATTTTAAAATGCATAATAGAAGTTAATTGTCTATATAATGGAAAATAATACCACAATTTGAATGTGTTGGTCAGGACACACATGGGATAGTGCAATCAATTTGTGTTCTCTGAGACTTTGCTTGAACCCATATTATCACAATTAACAATTTAGTTTATGGCTAGTGTCCTATTCAGTGTTTCTATCACTATGGACTTTGAATTACACGCATGCAAGGACCATGACTTACCTAATTGCATGCCAATGGCACCTAGCAGAAAATATGGCTGTTAGTATGTGCTTAGTAAAGCATTGCATTTATTAAGGTGCACATCTGATTGCCTTGGATGCCTGCCATAGCATCATAGCTGGTTTCGCTGCCTCTTTATTCCTCTCTCGGAATTTCATTTCCCAGATAATAGTTCATGCAGTAGAAATAACCTCTTCAAGGTCATGGAACTAGCAAGTGACAGATACTCTATTTAAGTTAAGTAGATTGCCTTCAGAGTCCCTTTTTCAAAATATGATTTTAAGTGAAATAAATGAGGCACATCAGTTAAAATGTTGCACAATTTCTCTTATGTGAGAACACCAAAATATTAATAAAGACTATAATAAAAGATAGGTAACAGGAAGTAGAGATTGCTCTTTTTCAAACCGAAAGGAGATTAAGAGATGAAAGAAGCAGAGAAGGAAGAGGAGGAGAGGAGGGATATAAGATTTGAGATGATCGTGCACTTTACATATCCTAATAAAAAGTGAAGAAAAGATATTAAGATTAAAATCTCATTTTATATATAACAGAATACACAACAAAAGCATGATATTCTAATATAATTAATTATCTTTCTTCATGTTAATCTCTACCCAATTTTGAATGATGATATGATGTATTCACAGGCTTTGATCAATAGAAATAGAATGGCAGTTAAGGAGTAAAGCTGGGCATGAAGGAGTAAATCTAAACTAGTAGTAAAGCCAAGCAGCAGACAGAAGCAAGTGGGGGAAGCTAGTAGCACAACAATGAAAGTAGGTTGCTTTCATAGCTTCACCCCCCCAAAAAACACTCTTGAGGAACTGTCCTGATTTTATATACACACAAAAGAGCAAGACTCATGTGCTTCCTCTTACCTTGATTTGAGGTAGTTTAGTGAGCAAAGATCAATCTTCAAAATACTTGTTTAAAACCAGTCTTAGTTGTCTAATATTACAAATAGTCAGCAATACCAGCTAGATATTAAAACTCTGATCAAAAATTTTAAAAGAAAACAAGAGACTAAGTCTGTGGCTGTTTTGAATCACTCCAGCATTCCTCAGGGGTCCAGAAGGCCACAGAGAGGTTCACATGCTCAGAAAGGATCTGAAAACATTGTAATAGCTCACTCCTGAATGCACTGAGTGCTAAGTGTGGACATCACGTGGTGGGTGATCATTGTCAAGATGAAAGTTTTTAGAATTTTCAGTGTTAGATCCATACTCCAGATGAACACAAGTTGTGCTGCTTAGCATCGAGTGATTTATGGGTTCCAGTGATTTATGGTTTCATATATATATATATATATATATATATATATATATATGAAAAGATTTTAAAATTAAATTCTCCTTTTTGTGCAGAAAACAAAACACATAACAAAAGAGGGGTATTCAATGGTAATTAATGTTTCTTTCTACAAGATAACCTCTACCCATTTCATATGATGAGTATGATATATTCACAGGCTTTGATTAATAAAAGCAAAATGGTATGCAATAAAGAAGGAAATGTAGGCCTAAAGGAATAAAGCTATACTGGAGTAGAGCCAAGCAGTAGCTAGAGTCTACTTGAGCTGGCTATAAGTGTCCAAAAAATAATTTCTGGATTTTTCATTTGCTTCCTCTGACTTGTATGACTATTCTCATTTGAATTCCACACCATGCTTATCAATGTAAATGTGGAGTAAATGATGAAGTAAAGAAGTATGAGAATTTCAATTTGCTTGACTCCAATATTATTCCAGATATTGCCGGTCTTACACTCTGTATTACCATTTACACTTCGCAGTCATATTACCAATTTGTAGAAAAGAATAAAAGTGTAGATTGGGTTCTGACACAGAGTTATAAGAAATTTAAAATAAAAAGATCTGACAGTTTTCTTTCATTATCTCCATTCTCATTTTGTTTTCGCTAGTGTGTGTGTGTGTGTGTGTGTGTACGCGTAATTTTGTTTTTTCACTCCCACTGCTTCATTCATTCCCTGGTCTTGAGTGCCTTGCCTGGCTTTTCAGGCCTGTCTGTTCAGTCTGGATGGAAACAGAGCTGATCCTACACCTCTTGTATTCTGCATGCTGATGAATCCAGTTCACGTGTGCAATGCTACAGTCAGCTGCCAGCAGAGAAGTAGCCAGCATCACTTGGACCGTGCAGTGATCTCTTCAAGCCTGAGTGGCTAAACATGGCAAAATGAAGGAAAGGAGACCAATTGCCTAGAAAGCTTTTCACAAGCAGGAATTTTCTTCTCAAATTAAATGTTCACCCTGTGTACCCTGGAGCCCACTGCAGGCGAGGACTTTTTAATTCCTAAGGTGTACTTAGGCCATTTCTCTTCTTGTCCTGGTACAAAGTGCCTAGTGCTTTTAATAATGCCTATCCCCTTAGCAGATATACCGCTTTTGGCCTCAAATTTATACATTATTCTTTCTGATCTACAATTTAAAATTTTTTTTTCTTTTCTTTTTCCTTCTGTTTTTCCCTTTGCCATCATTCTCACTATAAATTGAGCTAAAGTATCTGGCAGCACTCATGCCACTTTGGGCTGTGCTTAAAGATTTTCTGCCAGATATGTTAGCCCACTATCTTGAATTCCCTGCAGTCTCAGGGCATATGCAAAATATAGACAGTATTTTTACCACAGCACAGCACACGTGCCCATAGTCCAGCTGTGAGTAGGGTCCTTGTTCCCACATGAAATCCCCTAAGCCTCACCTTTACCATACACATTCCAATCAGCGTTTTAGCTTTTCAGAGTTATACCAGAAGATCAAGTTTTGATTATAGCATTCTACACTTTTTGTGCTCAATTCTTCAAATCTTTCCAATCTCTTCTCAGAAGTCATTTCTGAACAGCATAATAAATAGTATCATAGCAACAATATCGTTTTTCTGGTACTGATTTTCAATATCCGTCAACTCTTCTGTTCATGGACACAGTGTACAATATTTATATAAAGGAGAAAAGGTTTGATTTAGCTTATAGCTTCAGCGCTGTAGTTGGCAGGCTATAGCACACAAATTTAGCAGGAACTTAAGTAGAAAAAAATAATTTATGGCAGTTAAATGTGGAGCAGAGCAAAGTAACAGTTTTAGAGAAAAATGATGAGGGATTATGCAGAGTACCCAAGCCCATGCTTTCACACACAAACCAGACACACCTGCTGGCATCCTTATCAGTTGGGCCTTTCTTAAGCCAGTGCAGTTGACATGTCAGGGCACATAATATTTCAGATATGCTAAGAAAAGTACTAGGTTCACTCTGCACGTGGTGCTCCCACTATATTTTAATGGTTTGTAGAGAGGTCAGTGTACACTGTCTCACTTTAATTCTTCTAAAAGCCTGTGCTTTTACATTACATAATCTCTATTACTATGTCCAAATAATTGATCAACATTCTTGAACATATAAAATATAATTAATGTTACTAAATTCAAAAATGTAAAAGCTGGCGGGTAGAATTCATTACAAGTTTTGGTGCCCTGTGTCATATTTACTTGGCTCATTGGTTCCTTCCTGGGTGTGGTTGACAGTTTCGTGTAGGAGCAGTGACCTTTTTGAAGCAACCTCCATGTCACTTTTTATAGATTTTCTGCCTGGGGATTGTGTAAAAGCTCAGCATTTTTTTTCTGTACATATTAACAGGGTGTTTCTATTAAGGTGGAAAACTATCATCTGAAAGACAAGGAAATTGTAGATCAATGCCTTGTGTGCTCTTCCCTAAAAAGGAGGCAGATACTGCAGTGGAGCATGCTGGGAAAGACTCAACAGTTTCCTGCAGTAGGAAGCGTAATACTCAACTTGTATGTTCTTGTCTTTGTTTCAGTGTTTCTTCTCTTTTGCTTTTTCTCTTTCCTTTGAATAAACTCTAAAATGAACTTACATATTTACAGTTTTTCTCCAGTTTTGCTTTTCTGCACCACACAGATTGTGAGGAATTTCAGAGACTTTCTCTATTAACCTGCCTTTCCAAAACATTTCATTAACAAAATGGTAAGAGTAAAAATCTTTGCACCTTATTTGTCTTCATATTCTTCATAATGTCTATGGTATTTTCCACTATTCGATGCCTGAATTATTGCTTCATAGATTTCAACATAGCACATGAACAAGAAAAGTGCAGTATCTGGTGACATTCTTATCACACCACTTGCTTATCATGAAATGCTATTGACCTGTTATGAGAGTACTAGGAATAGCCTGAAAATCAATTATAATATATATATATATATATATATATATATATATATATATCCCACTTAATCTGCATATCAGAGTAGGTATTTGTAATAATGAAACCATATGACTACTTCTTTAAGCATTTATAGCTGTGTTCGAACAGACCATCAACAGAAAACCAAAACAGAACTGTGTTTAAATCTTAGAAATTCACATTTACTTTGACAACTCATAAATTCTGAAAATGATCCATTTGTGCTCAAGGTAAATCAAGCTAACTCTGCAATAATTACCTATTTTGACTTTTAAAATTGGCTACATTATAAACACTTCCATTGAAAGGCAAACACAAGAGTACACAGAGGTTTTTCAATGGAGCTACAATTAGATGAAACTATATTATTCTTCACCACGCTGTGCTTTCCATTAGCTGGTGATCAAAAGAAATATTCCAAAGTAGATCAGTAGGATGCAAGATTGATTACAGCCTGGTTCATCAGTTTATTCACTCGCTGGTGCAATCTCAGCATGAATGGAGTCCCCAGAGAGCTGACTGCTATCTGATAGCACTACAGAGGGGAGAAATCAAGTGACTTCTAGAATGTAGATTGGTTCGGGTTGCATTAAACAGGAAAGGATTATATCTCACACTGTCATCCATCCTGGCATCTGAGCACAGTGCATCTAAAACATCTCATTTCCGCAGAAGGTATACATCAACTTTGCTGCATGGCCTGATTCAGCAACTCCTGGGAAGAAAGGGCTACCGCATGACTGCTATGTGAAAATAACTGCAATTAATTATAGTGTGATTTTGCTGCTCCTCACCAGCTATTCAAGGCCAATTTTTCACTGTCATTTAATTTACATCCTGCATATGGGTCAATCTCCCTTAACATTATAAATCTAAAACACAGTATTCCATGTCTATAAAAATGATTGCAAAAACTATTGAAGGGCATTGGGAACAATCAGAGAAACAATGAAAATGTAGATTAAAATTTTGCATCTAGTTCTAATTTTTGCAAAATTTTTGTTTACTTATATGCAATTGAATTATTCATGCTTATTATACTCAGTTTAAAATGAAAATATATTTGTAATTTTTGAAAGCAAGAATGCTATAATTATAATTCTAAAATTGTGCCTCAAATTTTGTCTAGTTCTATGATTCTGCATATATATTTTAGATATATATGTGCAGACTTTTGTACACACACACATATGGTCTTCATATAAATAAAGGACAGGAAGTTTTAACACTGCTGAGATAAAATAGGTGTTAACTTCTTTACATTTGCATAATAAACATTGTGTATCCATTGACTAAATAACTTGAATAGATTTTTATAACAGACAGAGTAAAGACATATTTGCAGAAGAAAAGCACATGAATGTTACCCTAAATCAAATCTACATAGTTTATTCATGGAGAAGAACAGATGGAATGTATATATGCTTTTCTTTTAATAGCACTAAGATAAAGTACATTGCATAGATAAATTCTCCTATGTCTCCAATGTTAGAAGAACCATCCCAGGACACTTGAGAAGGGGCTGCTCAGAGCAGATTGATGATGTTTCTCTTTTTTTCTCAGATAGAAAGACAATAAATGGAACTTGACAAATTGTCCATTGGGGAAGATAGGTTCAGTACAACTAAGAATAGCCTTTTATATAAACTAGTGTAACTCTACATGTTCCATTGAGTTGCACCCATGTTTACAGCAGCACAATTTGTTATAGCTAAATTTTGGAAACAATCCAAATCACATCACCTGAGGGATGGATAAAAAGATGTGGAATTTTTACACAATAGAGTTTTCCTCGGCCATCAAAAGATAAATACAAGATCTTTATAGGTAAATAGCTGCAACTAAAGACTACATTGGTAAGTGAAATAAATCAGACCCGCATTTGCAAACATCGTACTGTGAAGGCTGACCAAATAACTCAGCAGACTAAAGAGCCTGCTTAGGCAGAACCAGGGACCGGGTTTCCATCCCTGATTTGTAGTGCCGACTCCATCCCCGGGGTGCACTGAGACAGACTGAGACTGCACATGGTGGTGCACACCTATAATCCCAGCACTTAGGACGCTGAAAACAGAAGGATAACTATGAGTCCAATCTGTGTGGTGAGATATTGGAGACCCCATACTAAACACATAAACAACAAAAACAACAGCAGCAACAACAAAAAATCCATCCCATGTGAACCAGAAAGAGTATACAAAATCTGAAAGTTTGAAGGGTACAATAGATACTGTGAGAGGGAAAGAATCTGTTCAATCTGAAGGAAAAAGTAGGATAAGGAAAAGGACAAAAATA
>NW_004524582.1:4335812-4339079 GCF_000260255.1 Octodon degus
TTTCAGATAATTGTACTGTTTTCTGCTGCTCTGCTGAAAGGAAGAGTTAGGGTCAGAGAGATAGCTCAGCACTCTAAGTGCCTGCCTGGCAAGCTCAAGGAGCTGGTTCCATCCCTGGTACCACATGCTGTGCCAGCCCCACGCTGAGCTGGCCACCAAAACCGAGTGTGGTGATACATGCCTGTAGTTTCACACTGGGTAAGCTGAGAGAGGAGAATCACAACAAGTCTGAGTTGCATTGTGAGACCCTGTACCAAATAATAAATAAACAGAAGAATAAAAAGAAGAAAGAAAGAAAGAAAGAAAGAAAGAAAGAAGGAAGGAAGGAAGGAAGGAAGGAAGGAAGGAAGGAAGGAAGGAAAGAAAGAAAGAAAGAAAGAAAGAAAGAAAGAAAGAAAGAAAGAAAGAAAGAAAGAAAGAAAAAAGCAGCTAATGCTTAAAGTTTCTTTTTCTTCTTTTTAGTTTCTTCTAACTTTTTTTAACCAATTTTGCAGGTTTATAGCTGATAGCCTAAATAATTAACTTGAAGATAACATTATGCAATACAACAACCATTGTTGAATTCCTATTGCTTTGCTTAATGATTTTTTTGTCATTTATGATGCTTTTTAAAAACAATTTATAAAAAATAACAAAACAAGAATTTAGAATTTTCTACATGGTGTTTGTTTCTATGATCCACATTCATTTTGTTTGTACTATGTATCTTCAGTGACTTGTTACAAATATCAAAGTATAATGTTTTGCTGTTATCTATTCCGTAAACCATTCTTTTTATTCAAAAGTCAAAAATACAATTAATCAGTAACATATTGATTATTATTTTACACCTTATTTTCAAATTATAAAAGATAAGAAAATTTCTAATGTATGTTAATTTCAAGTTTTATAACAGGATAAATCTTGTAAAACTACAAACCATAAAATCTAACTTCAAACAACCAAATAGTTGAAGAAAGTATCTGACCCTGATAGAAGGCATCTATACAACCCTATATGTAATATTATTTAATGATGGAAAACTTCACAATTACCCCAAAGATCAATAATAAATACAATGTGTACACTTTCAACACATTACACTGTCTAATCTATAGCAACTAAACAATATAAGGAATAAGCACGTAGAGTGGTAAAGAATAAATTATATACATTCACACATGCACATGGAAAAAGAAATAAAATGCATGTAAGGATTTCAAACCTAGTGTTGAATTTATTTTGGTCTTGTGATGCAAAGTAATATATCAAATTTCAATATATTTACATTCTGTCAGTGATCAGTTAGTGATCACAAGTTAAAGTAGTTTTACTTAAATTAGCACTAATAAAAACAGCTACACATTTCAAAATAAATCTAGTGAAATGTACACAACATTGTTATGTTGAAAATTACTAATTGATGAAAAATGCAAATATAATGCAAAAATGGAGAAATACGCCCTATTAATAGCATTGAAATATAAAGAATAAACTCAAATCTCTCCTTTCAATAATTACCTGTTTTTCCTCAGTACATTAACATATGTCTGTAGAACTTTGTTTTATATTTTTCCACATGCTAGGGTCTTATTTTAGTAGGAATATTGTCCAATATTTTAATTTCCTTTTATCTCTAATAAATTAGGAGTAGATAAACACAAGATCAATTGTAGCAACAGGCTTTATTAATTATCTGTATTTTTATATGGTTTGTGACAAGTATAATTCTTGACAAGGAGGAATTCTGTTGCTATTCAATTTAATCAGAGAGTTGAACAATATTCAAGTATTTTTCTTGAATATTGTCCATACTGCTTTTCATAAAGTTAATGGATAAATAATTACATGTTTTGTTTTAAATTAATGCTACTCATTTAAATATAATATGAATCATATTTACTCAGTGAATGACATTAAAAATCTTATATAGCACACTTTGGGACTATCAAAAATGTAGTACTATATTTGTCAAACATAATTTCAGTGAGAATTGAATTCATAACTATACATCTTATAGTACAGCTGATATAGTTCATTAGTTTTCTCTCTCTTTTTTTATATGGAATTGAACTCAGAGCCTCATGCTTGCCAGGCAGGCACTACCCCGCTCAGCTATATTCCAAGCCTGAACATCTGATATAATTCTTATCCAAGTAATTCTTTTTGTGTGGGTTCTTTTACAGGTGGACAGAGATGGGCAAAGGATAAATTCTACTTTTATGGTCTCAACACGAGTAAATGCCAGCCATTTTATCTATGATTTCCAGTTCCAATAAAACTGATATATCAAGAAACAATGATATAACATGTAATGAGAAAAAAAAAAAGTTCTTAGAACACATTTTATCCATTATTTCTGGATGCCACAGGAAAATACAGAGCTGATCATTGGGTCTAATTTTAACTCATATAGCATCAAGGATTCCAATAATAGTGAAGGAAAGAAATATAACATATTAAAAAATGGATAATCAGAATGAAGATCTTAAACACATAGCATATTGTTCTTAATTAACTATTAACTTATATTCACCTTAAATGTTAGGTGTGAGTTTATTTACTTACTTAGTTATTTATTTTGTAGAAGCGGAAGAGAAAAATTTTGAATAGCTATTACACCCTCTGGTTTTATTTGACAACATTTACAGGACAGCATAAACTTTTGCCAACAACCTTGTCATTAGTTTGATACAAATAGGAGACCTCAAATGACACCTCTGTAGGACAGCATCCCAAAGGAAATATTAAACCCTTATCTACTAGATTGGACTTCAATGTTCTGGAAAATTTTGGCCCAAAAGTAGATTCCAATACACAAGACTGATTTAGTCAGCAAGGACAATGTGTCACTGATACTATCAACCATCCTTCAAAACTATGCACAATTGTAGATTACTGTCCTCTTGAACCTAGCTTTCAATGTAAGTCCTCAAAACTTTATGTCAGCTCAATGTGAATGCTACTCCACTGGCTTAGCTACAAATATTCTTCATTGGGAAATAAATGCTGTCTATCTTTCTTGTTACTTTTAACCTTCTGTGTTGACCTCTATAATGAATTTTGTTCTAAAGATTCGGACCACTAAAGAGGTTAGGTATATATTTGATAACAATGGATACAACTTTACATTTTTCTCACTCAATCATTTCCAATCAATATTTTCTTTTATTTTCAAAGTTTTATTGATAAACATATAGCAATGAGACAATTTCAAATCAAATCGAATGTACAGTTTCAACAAATAATACACTGCATATATTCTTCTTAGTGGTTAATTGCTGTACA
>NW_004524582.1:4348224-4354332 GCF_000260255.1 Octodon degus
ATATATAGTTGCATTCTCTTAATGAATAGAATGATTTGTTCTAATGGTGTTTATAAATAGGATCACAAGTCAACTTCTTGTACAGCAATTAACCACTAAGAAGAATATATGCAGTGTATTATTTGTTGAAACTGTACTTCCGATTAGATTTGAAACTGTCTCATTGCTATCTGTTTATCAATAAAACTTTGAAAAAAAATCTACCTTTTATATTTACTCACAGCTCACGAGACAGATTGGTGAGTCTCTAGATCTCATCCATCTGTAAGTCTTCAAAAGGGCCAACTTTTGTGTACCTAAAGGAAACAAACTATATACTAGTGATCAATGCTATTAGGTAATCCACGTACTTCTTTTATTTTTAGTTTTTTATATCTACTTGACCACTAAATTCATCATTGTATTTAATAATAATAACTATTAAAGTTTTCATCTCCTTTAGTATCTTTTCAGCACATAATAAATTTAATTACACCTACCTTATTTTTTTTTCTTCTATGCAACTAGCCTATTCCAGAAAGTTCTTTCTCCCTTTAATTATTGCTCATGTTCAACATTTTGATGTGCATCACTGAGGCCCATATGTTTATATAGACAGTAAGTTAATACACCAAGTTTTAATTGCACACTAAATTTACAAAGGCAACACCCTGCTCCTAGAAGCACAGATGTTTTCACTAAGCACACGATCTAGTTCACAAAATCACATGGAAATCACTTTTACAGTTTTATTATGTACCCTCACTTTGGAAATGTTTAGTGTGAACTACACACTCTTAAAATCCAGACTATCCTTCTCTCCCTAAAGGTCAAAATTTGTGTTTGCTGAAAAGGAATTTCAAATTTGTAGCACTTCAGCTTGTGTAGGTCCCAAGTGATATCCTTATTTAGCTTCTTTTTTTTGAGTATTTATTTTGATTATTTTCTGCAATAATACATAATTTTAAGTGTGAATTTTTTTTGGTATTTTAGGGAATTGTCTACAGGGTGTTAAGGGTCTCACTACACCCAGTTTCAGTTACCATCTCAGCACACCTCAGGAGCAGGGCCAGCACGGCAGGCCCAGGGATTGAACCCCCGGCCCTTGCGCCTGCTTGCAGGCTCTTTATTCTCTTAGTAAGCAAGGGTATTTCAAAAATAGTTATGATTGCAAAATGTCATTGATTTTTGAAAGATAAAATACAGTGTCTAGTTCCTGTTTTGTAATCTACTTCTGCATCATTCAATGTGTACAAGTACTGCACAGGCCAGGAAACTCAATGCAGCCCTGTGCTGAGACTTCCATGGGGGCTGGTGCGGTCTCTAGTGTGATGGCCTGCTGTTATCAGTGTTCTATTGTGCAGAACTACACCGTTTAGATGGCAAACACTGCAGAGGTAAAATTGGGTAACATTCTTTTTATGTTCTCTGGGTAGAGCAAGGGAGGATCACAACACAACTCTGCAGTGATTAACTGTTTTATGCCTTTCTCCAAATAGCGCTGCTTTGTACATATGAAGTATCACAGAGCCACACATAATGAAGGACAGGGTTTCCTTCTTGGAGAAACTTTGCTGTTCCTTATGAAGATGTGCAAATCCCTGGAATGTGGGTTAGAGGTGAGCCATGCTCTTTACTCACTTGCCCTGCTTGATCCATTGATTCTACAGCAGGCATAACAGTCTCATCTTCTCTTTTCCTCAATGTGGTTCTTTTTTAGATAAATCTTAACATCTCATGTCAACTATTTCCTAAGAAATAGATATTACTGGTGCAGAAGAAATGGAGTAAGTTGATTATATTCTATCATTCTATGTAAGTACAGCTAGGAGTAAAAATAAGAATCCATGGAATTAATGTCTTGAACTGATTCATCCACAAGTTTTATTGATTTTTTAAAATTAATTAATTAATTTATTTATTTATTGCACTGGGGATTGGACTAGGACCCTGCCCTTGCAAGGTAGGTGTTTATGTCACTGAGCTGTCTCCCTGGATAAACATATTTTATTAAAGCACTCATGATTAACATACCTCTTTCTTTTCAAATTTAAGCTGCATATACTGTCCTGTTTCACCTTATATTCCATGCAACTGCTTTACTCACCAATTTTGTTTGCATCCAACATTCTCATTTGAAACAATATTTTCAAGTGCTAATGAAAATATATAATTTTATTTTCTTGTAGCAGGCACCATTAAGAAATTGCATGGAATATTTCATTAACATGCATCATATTTTACATAATAAAAGTTAACAAAGTTCATAGTAGGTTTTTCAATATTTTATAAAATTTTAAGTGATAATAACATACTATCAAATCACTATTTAACTTAGCAACAGCAATAACATCCAAAGTGTGGTTTTAAATGAAAACCAGTGGACCGGGGAGATGGATCAGCAGAATAAGCACTTCCTAGTCAAGCGCAGGGGTCTGAGTTCAATCCCCAATTCCACCAAAAAGAAAAAAAGAAAAGAAAACCAATATCACAGGTCTTAGTTCACTAGTATTCAAAGTTTTAGAAGTGTAAGAACAGCATATGAATAGAATTTTTTTCCCAAGCTAGTATCTTTAAGAAGGTAGTGATTTATAGTTAAATTACAATTCAAGCAAATTTAGTGTGACATTCCATAAAAAACTCTTGAAACTACAATTATTTTTTTTTACCTCATGGAGTAAACTGTGTGGTGGTTTGGAAGGCAGCTTTAAATCTGTCCCTGCCTATCCATTCTCTCCTAATTCACATCTTCCTTCCTTCTGGCTTGCTGGGCCCCCATTCATCACGGGCACCAGAGCTCTAACAGCGGTGCTATCCTTCACTCTTAAATCATTGGCTGTCTCTGGCACTGTCAGTGCCCGTGTTTGAAACAGGAGGAAGAAAACCCTGAACAGCAATTGCAATAGTACAAGCATCGTAAATGTTCCCCACGACTCTCATCATACAATCCATTTGTGCCAAGCTTAGCTGCCGATCTCCTCGTACTACTGTCTAGCAAATCATGCAGGAACTGTAATTATGGAGTAGATGACAATCACCCAGGATGAGATGACATCTTGCAGTACAAGAGGGAAAGAGATTTAGGGCTCATGGCTTCTTGAATGTAAATAAATTGGTGACAGCCTCTTTAAAATAGACCATCCAAATGTTATCACTATAGCAAAGTTGGAAGGAGAAAGGCTTTAATTGTGACAAACTTTAAAAATTTGAACATAACATTCAAAAGAGTGTTTTGCACAATGAAAATATTCTTTCCTAGTTATCATCTAATTGTATGTGTCAGGAAGAATTAAGCAAAAGAACACAAACGATAGAGCTCAATCCATCATGAATCCTCTAAGTGTTGCCGGGGAGATGGCTCAGTGGAATAAGCGCTTCCCTGGCAAGCACAAGGGCCTGAGTTCAAGTCCCAGTTCTGAAAAAAAAGAAAAAAAAAAAAAAGAAAAAAAGAATCCTCTAAGCTTTCAGTTGTTCAACATTTATTTTACTTACCAAATATTAATGTTATGAGTGCCTTCAACAAAACTGCTTAAGCAGTATTTAATATGAATGACTTAAATGGGAAAAACATATGGAAAGATGAAGGATCTCTGAAGCATGTGACAGAAAGAACTCAAGACAATGTGATTACCAATAGCTGAGCGCTGCACTGTCCCCTGAAGGCCTCCTGTGGCCATGGGGTGGGCCGCCTTTGAAGATAGCTTGTTAAATCTGGACCTCTTACATCCCTGCCCTTATCTAAAGAAATGGAATTGCAGAATTCCCAGCCTGACTCTCCAGGGGACAAAGTCTTCACTTTGTAAATATCCTCAGCTTGTGCAAGAGGAGGACATGGAGATGGTGTGAATGCTACCCCTGCTTTAGGGCAGGTACCCTGCGCACAATATAAAGGAGTAAAAGGAACCTGTTATCCCCTCACACATTTTATTTTATTTCTTTTTCTGTCTTCTAACACCATACATGGTAGCGCCTCAGCTATGCCACCTTTCCTTGCAGCCAGCTGATAATGGACTGAATCAAATTGTGAGCCAAATAAACCTTTACGTCTTAAACTTTGAGTGGCAGATATGTTGTCCCAACAATGAGAAAGATAACTAAGACACAAGCTGAAAATTTAATAATTTTTTCCCACAGGGACGAATTTCATTGAATAGAATATATTTCATTTCCATTTCCACATTCCATTGAGGCCGTATCAGAAGGAGAGATTATCCTAGACTCACTAACATGGGGAGAGATTGGAGAAGCCCATCCCACACATAGCAAAGTGGGAGCCAGCACGGATGCATCTCACTGCCTTGTGCAGTGGCCAGAGCTGCCCACACGTGGCTGCTAAGCTCTTGAATTATGGGCCACACAGCTTGAAACGTGTAATACTCTGCAATGCCTACTATCTTTGAGAGAAACAGAACAAAATAATGTGAAAGACATTGTTGATCACTGTATGTTGATTATGTTCCAAAATGATGTTTCCTAAATATTATGTTAAATAAAATATTAAAACCACTTGTTTGTTTCTAATGTACATACTACAAAATTGAGGTTTTATTTGTGAATTAGATTATTTTGGGCACCCTTGGACTTTAAGAATGCACAAGAGCTCACTTGGCAGAGATTGAATTAGATATGTTTCTTGAAACCCAGTACTGACTAAAGAGTACAATGCTGCCATTTAAGTAATTAAGGCATACATTTCCATCTGCAAGTATCTGCTTGGCTTGTATTACCGCTGAAATTACAACACATAAAGTAGACACTAAAAGGAAGGGAAAGATAATAGCTTGATACAGTATTAAAAGGACTGAAGTACATAACAAGCCAGGTCAGAGAAAAGAACTTACCCATCATTGCTTTTTGATAGGATCCCTCCAGACACTGACTATCTTGGTGAGACTGCCTGCAGCTTGTTCCACTGGCTTTACATATTGCCTTATGCTAGATCTTCTTAGAGGGCCCAAAGAAACCTAAATGCAACAAAAAGAAGATGTAAGAGCAGTTCTTCCTCTTGCCTTCTCTTTGTGCATTAATAGATGGTGAACTAATTCATGCATACGCCAGTCTGCATATCTGATAGACTGCTGCATTGACATGGAGGATATATAGGAGAGATTAGCCATATAATCACTAGTATCTGTATTCATTTTTTGTTGTAAACCAGTAAGTTCAATACTAGTATTTTCTTCTCCTTTTTCTACCAGACTGGCTGAGATATCTCCATTCATGTGTTGAGGAAATTGATGCTGAAGGATGTAGGTTATAAGAGACAGAAAGAGCCAGAAACTCCAATAGTGGGAGCAGTTGAACTGATTAAGCTATTATTGTCTCATACCTTTCCTCTCCATGATGAACAAATGCCTGCCAGTAGAGACAGAAGTATGGGACAAGGAATTTATCAGTATGGTAGTTGCATTGGTAAAGCAAATTGAAGGTTGAGATGGAAAGAAAAATTGGATAAAGCACATGCTTCCTTTGAAGAACAAAATGATAATTGTCTTACTTTTCTCAATGCTGGGACAAAATACCCAACACCTTATATTAAAGGAGGAAAGGTTCATTTAGCTCACCATGTGCAAAGGTTTCAGTCCATAATTGGCTCACTTCAAGGCAGGGTGTCACATAGCAGAGGGAAAAATGCTCATCACTGCAGAATATAGCAAAAGCAACGAGAGAGAGAGAGAGAGAGAGAGAGAGAGAGAGAGAGAGAGAGAGGAGACAAGTCTATTTTTCTTGCTTACATTGTATGAAGTTTACTCACCTTGGAAGGGTAGCCCTCACACTCATAATCCCAGCATTGGACACTGAATCAATCACAATTCAGCCACCTATGAAAAAATGCTACACCTCCACGTGACTGTATTAGGCTTCAGGGAATGATTTAGACACAAACCACAACAGTAATGCTAAAATGAATAATTTCATGGGATCAGTTATTATGGAACAATACTGCGCTCTATGGAAAGATTTCATAATATTCCAAGACTCTACTGGAATACAATATCACCAACTGGAATGTCACATTGTTCTCTCTCTGTCTCTCTCTCTGTCTCTCTGTCTCTGTCTCTGTCTCTCTGTCTCTGTCTCTGTCTCTCTCTCTCTCTCTCTCTCTCTCTCTCTCTCTGTCTCCTCTCT
>NW_004524582.1:4354432-4355955 GCF_000260255.1 Octodon degus
CCTGAGATCCTGTACCTCAGATTGTAGAACCTTTGTCAGTGTCAGCCATGTGGATGAGTCACGGCCATTGCTTGACCAATGTACTCTCTGTGAACATCATGTACCTCTGTAGTGTCCCAAATTTTCTGATCAAGAAGATTATGGGGTCAAAGAGGAAAGTGATCGATGACGTAGAGTGTGCCTAAGGAGAGTCACATGGGGAGAAGACACTCTCTCAGGCTTTCCAATCAATATTTTTACTTCATGACTATGCCATATAAGCAGTGCACAGGACTAATTTTTGTGGTTTACATATATATATTTGGTAAGTAATTATTTTAATTTAAGTTCTTCATAAAGTTTATATAGGGTTTTACAATAGGTTATAATCTTATAATTTGAAGCTGAAGATTTAGTGTTAAATTCTCTTTAAAAATTTTATCAATACTTCACTCCTAAATATAATTTCTCTTATTATTTTCTGTGAAATCAGTGTTATAATACACAACTCTTAGCATATGGACATTTGTAGTGATTTAGTGGAAACTGAGCAAAAATGAAGCCAGAAAATGTAGTCAATGACGATATTTCAGGAATATTTTGTAGTTGGCTATCTTTTGTAAAAATAAACAAGATTGAAATCTTATAAATAAGATTGAAATCTTATTTATTTCTTTTGAAATATGAAAATAATAATGACAGCCCTGGTGATGCGTAGTGATGTTTTAAGATTCTAATATTTGTAAAATCCTCATTTACAGTGAAGACTTTCTGTATAAACATCATTGCAGTCTTTATATCTTAATTTTCTATAGTATATTTTCTGAGTAATATAAGATGATTTCTAAAAATTATAAGCTATGTTTATAAAAATAATGTTAGAAAATTTTCTAAAAGCCTTTTAGATATAACAGCTGGCTCCAGATTTCTTCTGACTAGTATTTCAATCTAAGTGGCAACTTAGAAAATGGATTTGACTCTTATTGATCTGGATGGAGATTTTACACAATAAATTCTTATTTAGGCAATCTTATTAAATATATTTAGTGGGAATGAAAATCAATCCTTCTCCCTGAGAAGCTTTATGGAGGAAATAGAATAATCTGAATGGTGAGAAAATTAGCACAATGAAAGTATAGGAAAAAATAAGAATATAGATGGGAAATGATGATTGAATTGATGCTAAGATAATGCAAAATAAAGAAGCAACTATAATCATTAAGTAGAAATTCTTTCTTTAAATGAGTTGAACTTATTTTGGAAATTTGCTTAAGCAAATGATATTATTTTATTACTTGTTCAGTTATTATAAGGATTTACATTAGTCTTCATAACATTGTGCCAAACACAAGGTATTGCTAGTTTGCTGGTTTGGTAAATGTGAACCAGAGCCACAAGAAAACCATAAACATGATGACAATTTGCAAGATACATTACTGGTCCAGAAAACTAGGGAGTCCATACTGAAATATTTTTTGCATATGACTTTAATTAACAGAAAATAGCTGGAGATAGTTCAGTTGAATAAGTGCTTGCCTGGCAAG
>NW_004524582.1:4356144-4359816 GCF_000260255.1 Octodon degus
AAAAAAAAAAAAAAAGAAATGGAACCCAGTAAAACAGAAAATATTGAAGTACACTGAAGTGTGATGCACCTTGAGATGTTTATTCTACGCATGACTCTTCCATGTTGTTTTGGCAATGTGCGTCTTGCAGCTCCATCAAATCATCTGATGATCTCTTCATTTTTTGCATTGTTGATTTTTGCTTTCTTCTAAAATAAGTTTAGATCTATTGTTCTCATTATATCTATTATGGAAAACAGCCTACCAATTATATATAATGAAACTGAAATGAGCTCTTGACAAAATTAGCTGGTGGTCTTACATCTGTGACATTAGCACAGTTGTACTGAAGATGAGCCAGCAACTCACAAATTATTTTTACAACTACACAGAACAAATATATAAATTGAGGCATGTAGAAGTCTGTCAAGTATGCAAACATTGACAATTCTCATGGAATTCAAATTCTATTAGTCATTTGGAAATATAATCTTCCTAAAGTGGAACAAACATTATGTCCCTGTACTGTTTAATAGCCTTCAAAGGATCATTCACTCTCTAGCACGAAGTCCAAATCTTAAGGAAAGAAAATAAAAGCCAATCATTTACAACTTGTCTAATTTCCAATAGACTCCAACGCATTACCATTCTGTATTGCTTGTGCTTCTGTCAGGCATTGCATTCAGGAGACCTGCTTCTACTTAGAATATCCTCTCCTAATTAATCATAACGAAATGAAGGCTTGATTCTGAAACACAAAGTGTTATGTCCTGTCTTTCTTCACTTACAGTCTTCAAATGAAGTTAACCAATACCCTTTCTATGATACCTTTACCTTTTGTTGTGGCTTAAGAGTATGACTTTCCATAGCACTTTGGTAATTTCCTCCTCTATTAACTTTTTCTGCATCAATTCATTTTTAAACATTCTAAGTGTAACAAATAAAATGTTGGCTATGTTCTCATTCTCCACTAGTGTTCTGTGTATCTTTTCCTAATTAAATTTTGGGTAGAGATCACAGGTCCATAATCCTGGAGCAAACTTAGTGAGTTTTGTTTATGAAACTTACCTAAGAACTGAGAAATTTACCTTATCTGAACATTTCCTCCATTCATGAGTCCTCTATTTCCATTATCCATTTTCCTAGATATTTTATGCTAGTAATATATCTCTCAGACCAAAACTATTGGCCTAATTTTGCTGAGTTCACATATTTGTCCACTGCGCTTCCTTAGACACCTATCAGAAAACATCTACAAGAGCATGTGTTTCATAGGATTGCTCCAGACCTACTCCCTGTGAGTTTATTCCCTTGGGCTGTTTACCCCAGTCCTTGCTGCCTTGCAATCCCCCAGTGGTTTTTGTTAATTGATGTGGATTTTGCTTATCCCAGTCCTTGCTCACCAGCCTCATGCTAGCTTTTGTTTGTTTGCTGCCTTAAATCTTTCATTCTCCTGTCAGAGTAAGCTTAGCAAGACACCCTATAACAAGGGAAACAAATCATAAACTGCTGGTGGAAAAACTTTCATTCTGGGTGACTTTGGCTAGAGCCAATCCTAAAATCACTGACAACTTTAATGTTACTGATTCTAGTTGAATTTTGTCTCAGTAGAGGAAAAGAAAATGAGGGGGCAGGGGGAAATGTAACGGAAAATTACCCACCCCCTCCACCAGAATACTTCAGTTTCTTAGTTGCCATAGCGGTATTTCCTATTGCAGTTTCTGATGGTCCTTTCTTAGATGCATGGCTGGTCACTATGGTGCACAGTGTATAAACCAATCCCCAACTGACAAGTCGTTCTGCCTCTTGACTGCTGATCATTTGTCCAACGTAAGTCCTAGATCACTAGAGATTAGAGAATGATATTCTGGGAATAATCCTGATCAGTGCCCATGATGTAAATAAATCTGCCTCCAGATCCTGGGTGTCTAGAGGACTATGAAAAATTATAGGATATCGCGAGGAAACACAGATAATAAGGACTATGCTGTTAAAGAGATTGGAGCATGTATAAAAGAATACTTCATGATACTGGGCCCTCAGCTACTCTACAAATTTGGGAGACCACAGTATGCTGAGATACTTGCCAATCATTCTGATGCACCCATGCTCCATGAGTATGGAACACCACATCTATTGAGATGATTTGTACCAATGGGAGCAATGTTGGCCTATACGCCTCTGGATGGGAAGAGCCCTGCTTTATTGCTGAATTATCTTCATGATTTCCTGAAGTATCTGGCAAAGAATTTGGCAAATTTGTTTAGTGTCAGTGATTATGAAGTGCCTCCTCCTGAGTAACATTGGAAATCAGTGATAGGTGCACTCACCTGTGTTTGGATCTCTGTCAACACGTATTTGTTCCTTGTTTTTCTATGGTACTTTGAAGATGTTAGTGTATAACAGAGTTTATATTTGTTTTGTTTGACTCTAAACAGAAAATAAAAGGGGTTATAGCTCCTTTTTTTTTGTTTTTACTTCAAAGTTGTTAGCGATGTGTTCAATGATGAACATCAGAGATACATGGTAGAAAGTGTTTTATTGTCCACTTGACAAAGCTTCATTTCAATGCTGGTGGTTCTATTCCATCTACACTATGAAATTTTATAATGTGTGTTAATGCTACATGACGAAGTGCTGATTCCTTGCAACAAAGTTCCAATTCAGTGCATATAACTGAACACATCCATTTGTGCTTTTTAAAATATGGTGCTTAAAGAGCCCTTCCTTTGCAAGTCATCCATGTTGCTCCTTGGGCATCTTATCTTTGCTCAGATTGTTGAAGGACAGTGAATTGTTTCATGGTTTTTGTATTTGTGTCCAATGCACACTTTGACATGATAGAGGCAATAGATTTTGTAGCTACAGTTTTCTGGGAAAGTCAGTCTTTTAAGAATTGTTTTTCAGAACTTCAATAATAATTTTTTTAATTAAAAAATAAATCCTAGGTGTCATTTTGGTATTTCTCTAGTTATTGCACTGTAACCTTTGAGTACTGTAGTTTTTCTTCTCACAGCATTAAGAGAGGATCCTGAGAGGCTTTTAAATATTTTAGTCAAAATCTACCTTTTAGTCCTAGACCAGGTCCGGTGAGTGTGCGGAGAGCTTCCTGATACCCTGCGCCGGTGGGACCAGTCCCAGCCCAGGCTCAGAGTGGGCCGGACCCTCTCCACCCCCTCGGGGAGCCCCCCACCACTCCGCCGTACCTTCCCCACCCATCCTGCCGAGTAGGAATTTTTGCCCCGTCCTGGAGCCCCCAGACCCAATCCTAGCCCAGGTCCCATGAGTGTGTGCAGAGAGCTTCCTCTTCCTCCTACTTCACCTTGCCCCCTTCAGGCAAAGCTCAGGCCTGGCATACACGCCGGAGGTGTAATCCTGCAGCTTCAATCCCTGAAGGGAGAGTGTAGAAGATAGATCCAACCAGCTAGTCAAGGAGCAGAACATCTCGCCACAGGGGCACAACAGGTTCACCCCTAAGGGCAGCAGCGGGAAGGATGGAGCACAGCAGCCAGACCCAAGCCAGACGCATCTGGATAAGTCCAAACTTTGTAGAGCTGCACCAGAACTTCAGTACATGCGAAGGTTATAACTACAGCAAAGATCTACAACAAAGGTCAGAAAACAGTGCTACACAAAATGAAGAGAAGGAACAAAATGCAACCTCAGAACCCAAGCCCACCTGTGACAAGTACA
>NW_004524582.1:4368462-4373440 GCF_000260255.1 Octodon degus
TCTCTCTCTCTCTCTCTCTCTCTCTCTCTCTCTCTCTCTGTCTCCTCTCTCTCTCTCTTTCTGTGTTTGTGTGTTTGTTTCTGTGTCTGTCTGTCTCTCTCTATGTATATATATTTACATATATATTACATTTTGCTCTTCTGTCATATGTAGATATTCTCCTGGCTTACATAGTGCCAGCTACATATGCTTCTAATACAGCTACTATAACATAGCCTGATTTTTATGTCTGTCATCTGTAAATCCTCAATATATATTTGGTACTAAAACAAAAAATGAGAAAGTCTTGTTCAGAGACCAGAATAAAATGAAATATATTAACTACCATATGAATGAAAGAGCTTACACTTAACAGTTCCTACATGTCTTTGAAATCCTCTAAATCTGACAAGGAAAGGGAATACAAATATGCAAATATAAAATAATATTTCATAATCGTGTACACTTTTGTTCTTTTATAAATTAGAAGGCTTAACATTGAGGAAAAGTCAGATGCTAAAGGCTTTCCCTATTTTTGTATATCCTTAACACTGGAAAGAACTCCATGAAATACTTTTTTAACTTTTTGAATTATGAAAGATAACATTGGGGATAACAAAATTAAAGTGAAGCACTGGAGGTAGCTAGAAATACTGAACTTCTTTCAGGCTCGATTTGTTGTTGCTGGGTACTAGTTCCATTATCCCCATCTGTCTCACAAAAATATTCTCTTCATTAATTCCCAATCCAAAATTACTTAGCTCAAGTAACTAATATTTTTTGGTTGGCATTCTTTCTTGCACTATTTTTTTTGTAAAAGAGAATGAAAATATTTATCTTATATGTAGCAGGAAAAATTTGTGTCACATTTTTTAGGCAACAGAAAACATACAGAGAAACATTTTTCTGAGTCAAAGTGTTTTTTAAATTTTCATTTGTGATCAAGTAACTCCATGCCTATAAGACAGTTACACAAGTCTGTGGGATAAAGTTTGGTTTTCAAAAGACCAGATAAAGGATATTGTGTAGTCGTTACGGATAATGTATCTCATATATTTCCATGTTTTCAGCATTCAGTACCTTCTACCTTGTAAATAATAAATACTGTACGCTACCTAAATATATGCATTTCTGTAGAGTTAAATTGCCACTTGATATTTTATTAGATGATCTTAAAATTTCTTCTGAATAAAGAATACACAAATAAAATATTTGTATGTAGAATTTATACTTTCATTTTTATATTGTACTCTATCTAAAAATCTCCAAAGAAATAAACACACAATTAAATATTTTTCTTTTCCTGTTCATTTTTCTTAAATAAAAATGTGATTTTTTTTTGTTTTTTGTTTGTTTGTTTGTTTGTTTTGTGGAACCAGGGATTGAACTCAGACCCTTGCACTTGCTAGGGAAGCACTTATTCCACTGAGCCGTCTCCCCAGCCCCAAAAATGTGATTTATAAAATCAAAAAAGAAAAAGAAAAATCATGCTAAATTTTATAACTGAAAATTTATTTTAGGCTTTTTTCATGTCAAATAGATTTTTAAAATATTTTTAATTACAAATCAACTCAGTAAGCTTAAGTATATAGTATAACTATTTTCAGACATCGATTTTGAAATTATACACAAATATAAATATATAAATAAAATGATGCATTTTAAAAAATTGTTGTGATATTTTATATTGTGCAACTGTAGTAACAATTTATGTAAAGAAGATAAAATACTAGATGTTTTAAGTATGCTATAAACACTTATTCAAAAATTGATTACAGATAATATAACATAAACTAAATTAATTGTCCTTCTAGTTTACCAAAATAAAGCTACAATATTCCTATTGCCCTTTGATTCTGATATCCCAACATACCCAGACAAAATATTTTCATTTTCTTACTATGTTTCAATGCTAGGAGAGTGAGAAATTCATGAATTTGTTTTTTTCTGTGTAAAACTGTTGAGGTTTTGCTTCAAGGAATGAAAGAAGAAATAAAAAAATGTATGTGATATATAATATATTTATATACTCTAATTTTATGAAAGTAGCTGCTCCTTGACCTACTAGATACCTGCCTCCCCAGATATTATCTGGTTACTATGAGAACACTTCACCCATCTGTACTGAAATAAATTTGCCATTCCTATTCTGAGGTTCTGTTTTATAGAATTTCAGACAATAAAAGCACCACAATGAACATCAAGGTGAACCACAAATGAGATTATAATCATGAGTAGGCTTTCATGAGTCAATTGGGGAAGTCGCTGCCCTGCTATTGTTGGCCACTTTACTGGCTTTTTATCCTCTGTTGTCACTTGAAAGTAAAAGGTTTTACTCAGTAAAACAAAGCTTTACAAAGATTAAAAAGAACTACGTGAATTCTGACTGGGATTTTTTTGTGTCACAGAAACATAATTTTTGTATTTTAAAAGTTTCTAACTTACATTCACATTGCATCTTGACTATCAAATATTACCAGTGATATAAATAGTTGTACATTGATCATATGTTTTGAAAGAATGAAATTTCCATTTGACAGAACATATATTTCTTGATTTTTTAATGGCATTGAGATCTAGTAAATTATATTTGAGAGGGAAAAATTTTGATTGAAACATTTTACTTTCTCCAACTAATGCTCTGAAACCATGCTGTGTCTCCATGCCCTCTTTCATCAAGTGGGAGACTCATCCTTTTTCCTTTGGTATGTTGCAAGGTCATGTGAATACATCATGTTTATAGCAGAATATTGGGATCCCTGGAAGTAACGAGAATTTTGAAATCCTAACGTAGTCATGATCAGGTGGTGGTTATTACCCAATAGAAAATACTGGATAGAATTATAGTGAGTGAATACTTTGCACCTTGCAGATAAGCAAGGTCATTACAGAGGAGTCTGGAGTTAATTTTTAAAAAATGGATCATTAGGATCAACTGAGATCAATTTTGATCCCCTACATACAGCTCAACATTGATGAAAGTTCTGTATTTAGAACTGATTTATTGAAAGTAAGAACAGGTCTCTAGATAACAAAGACCTTGCCATGTCACAGCAAGCACATATGACAATGTTTCTCTCTGACCTTCCCCTTAAGGCATCATTTAGCTATTTATTTAAGCAACAGTTTTATTATGGAAAAATAGTATTTAGGCATTTCTTATATTTAGATAGATAGATAGATAGATAGATAGATAGATAGATAGATACAGATAGATAGATATTATATAGAGTGTATGCTTAAATAAAAACATTCACTGCGGTTAAAGTCATATTAATCTCCCACAAACTACCCCCCTCACTTCACACATATTTATCTTACAATTCTGCCACTTTCTGAAGCAGTTCTAGAAGTTCTCTATCATGAGAGTTTTATGAGTCATGATAAAACTTACAGCAATGACGCCACTGAGCGCCGTGCTGCTGAAAAGAAAGCTTGGACAAATACTACAGTGTGTCCTCATGCATTTTATTCACCAGCTCCCACATGTACAAATTCTTGCACTTTGATAACATCAAAATAATCCTGAAAGGAATTTTGAATAAATTATGGGCATCTAGACAGCAATCACAAAACTACTAAAAGTCATCTATGAAAGAGAACTTTTAGAACTACTTTGGAAAATGACAAAACACAACGGGAAGAGTGTGTTCAAAGCAAAAGGGAATATTTTGAGTGGCATAAAAGCAATGGGTATTTTACTGTAATTTTTAAGAAATGCAGTACTTTCTGTACCTTTGGATCACACTTTATATTGTACTTTAATAGTTCAGTGACAATAAGTCATATAATTATTGCTACAATTCACCACCAGAAATTCTTCATCTTCCCATCTTGAAATCATGCATTCCAAAATAAAAATCTCTATTCCTTTCCTTCATCACTATCAACCACATTCCATTTCCTCTTTCAATGATTTTTGAATGCTATAGGTACCTCATAAAAGTGGAATCATGCAATATTTCTCTTTTTGTTTGTAGCTTATTTAATTTAGCATAATGTCTTCAAAGCTCATCTAGCATATGTCAAAATTTAATTCTCTTTCAAAATGAATAATATACCATAGGTTGTATATATTATAGAATTATATTTTAAAAAATATTTTGGTGTGATATTGAAGCACTTGTTTTTGCAAGTGACTTTACAACCAAGGTTATGAAATAAAGACTAATTCATCAAAGGATTGAAGGGCTATATGAATTCTTGATATGAGTAATCCACAGGGCACTCAGACTACATATGACAAAGCATACCAAACTCCAACAACATCCCCACATTTGAACCTCAGATCAAATCTGTGGTTGCTTGAAGTCCTTAACAAACCAAAATATGAACCCTAGCTGGAGATAATTACAGTTATTGCACAACTCTAGTTGTGTTGAAACGATGCTCAAAAATGGTTCTAAAAGTCAAAGGTGAGTACATTTCCTACCATAAATCAGACTGTCTTGTGGTACAGCCAGTTGTCTTTTGAGTAAAAAAAGAACTGACTGATATTAAACTACATACATATGTTATTACACATAATGGCTAATTTTGGGGCTGGTTGGTCTGAGACATAGAATGAGAAAGACAGGGAGCTTAATAGAAAAGGAAGGTCAAGAAAGAACTGCGTGTATAAACTATAGAAAAAGGCCCCAGTAAAAAATTATCATCTAGTATGTTAATGCTAACCCAACAAGATATAAACAACAGGATAAAATATACTTGGCATTAATTGCATTAATTGGATTGCATCCTTATCACCCAATGCTGGTGCAGAGTTAGTATGAATTTAGGAGGCAGAATAATGGAAATGGAGGTATTTGTGACCCTAAAACATATGTATCACCATAGACTTATTTAGATACTTGCCCGGCTTATTGTCCAAATTAGCAAGAGTACAGAAAAATCCAAGGGTTGATAAGATACTGTCTCACTAGGAATACAGCTGGTCATTTGATTTCATTCTAATTATACACTGATCTCAAAAATGCTGTGAGGGGTGTGTGTGTGTGTG
>NW_004524582.1:4373540-4375257 GCF_000260255.1 Octodon degus
GAGAGAGAGAGAGAGAGAGAGAGAGAGAGAGAGAGACAGACAGACAGACAGACAGACAGACAGACAGACAGACAGAGACAGAGAGAGATACAAATACAACGACAGAGACAAAGATAGGGTGAGAGAAGGAGAGAAAGAGAGAAGGAAAAGCAGGAGGAGGGAATTTGTTATGGGTATAGAATACAAGTTCCAAGTGTTGGCTTCCTTTTTCTGTTCGCAGAATTTGAAAAAGTGCTGTTTTCTGAGGACTTATAGGGTCTTTGAATCACTGACACGTGACAGTCTCTCACTGCATTTTACCTAGTAATATTTCAGGTTAAGGAAGAAAAGTTGAAGACACAGAATTGGGAAACCAGCTAATCACGCTATTTATGAGAACACTATCATCCTGAAAGAACAATGGGCTGACGTTTTAGAGTAAGGGCAGAGGCAGTCACTTGAAGATAGCACTATGTGACTATGGATTCCCATCCTGCAAGGACCTAGAAAGTAGACTACCATGACAAACTGACATGTCCACAGAGTGGTGAATGTTCTGGTCCTCAATCCTGCTGTAGAAGTTGGAGTCCTGCTTGCAGTTATGCTATGTGACTTCCTTGGGAAAGCTGCGCTTCCTGCTTTCAAATCCTTATATTCTACAGATGTATATATTCATGTTCCCCAGAAGTGTAAGTTCGCACCAGTGCATGGCTCTGCTTCGCAGTTTTGTAAACTTGATTGCCAAGATGATACCATGGAAGGAAAAATGACCCTGGTCGTCAGGATAAAGTATGGCTGCTGCTGTGTAGTCATGTAAGAAATAACAGGTTGGATCTAGATAGTCACTAGGATTTTCTTTCTTATCTTTGATCAACTTTGATGGCAGAACAACAACTGTATCCTGTGTAGCCTGAAGAGGATACTAGAAAGTATACATCTGCGTACTCACAAACTGCAGGTTGTGTAATGATACACAAATAATTTAATCAATTGAAGGCGCTTGTTGGGTGTGCATGATGACTAAATGGTTAGAAAAGTTTGCCAGGAAAGGAAGATGCATTTGTGTCACTCCTGAACCCAAGGCCAGCTGCCAGTGTGGGGACTGAAGCTTTATCAACTCATCAAGAGATACGTTTTCCCTGGAGAGGCAAAAGAAACTGAGTACACGGGTCCACACTGAGATAAACATAAGGAAAACAAATGATCCATGTGGTAGATGCTTGTGTACACCATCGGCAAGCTGTAGTGTAACAGCCAGGTTTCCCCTTAGGAAAGACCACACATTTTCCACTGTTTGTGCAATGAATTCACTTCCACACAGATTTCAATCAAACTTAGATTTATTAATGCCTGCTTAGGCAGAGCACAGAGGCTAGGGGTGCAATCAGCCTGCCATGCCGGCCCCATCCCTGGGGCACCCTGAGACGGCAATTGGTCAAGCAATGGCCGTGACTCACACACACGGCTGACACTCACAAAGGATCTACAAAGTGAGGTACCGGGCTTGAGGATAAATCCTGAGGGGACTCAACTGACCTTATCAGATACAAAAGTTACATTCCTTGTTACATAGGTCTTGCTTTATCTTGGTCTTAACCATCTAGCAGAAAGGTAAAATAATGAGGTATAAGGGGTGAAGCCATGTTGGTATGCTGGGCTGTACAGGGCTCAGGTCAACAACTTCTGACACTGCCAGTCCTGCGGATGATCCACTACTATTATGAACTACTGGACTATA
>NW_004524582.1:4375388-4378785 GCF_000260255.1 Octodon degus
TGTGTGTGTGTGGCCAGCTCAGCCCACCAGGGGGCGGGGCTGGCTGGCATGTGGTGCTGTGGGATTGAACCGCGGTCCCTGATGCTTTGCTAAGCTTGTTCTAAGTAGGTGCTTTAGACCACTGAGCCATCTCACCAGCCCTACAATATTTAAATGACAATGCAATACCCTTCTCTGACAAAACTAAACAAGAAAATGGATACAAATGAGTGAATATTTTGTATCTGTATATACAAAATAGTCAGGATAGATATACAGCTACTTTCTCTTAATTCAGTGAGAAGATTTGTACTAATAATTTTTGGACAGGATATCATGCCAGCATCTTGTACTATGCATAACCACGAAGAAGATAACTATGCAATGTATTAATTATTGAAACTCTCCTAATTGGTTTGAAACTGTCTCAATGATATTTATTTCTCAATAAAATTATTTACAAACAAAAAATAAATAAAAGAGGCATAGTGCCATACACCCGTAACCCCAGCACTTGGGAAGCTGAAAACAGGAGATTCACTATGAGTCCTATCTACATAGTGAGACACTGTAGACCCTGTAGACTCTGTAGACCCTGTACTAAACACATTTTTAAAAAACACTTAGATTTAATATCTAAATATCAGCTTCCCTATGGTAGTAGTCTGTATGCAATGGTATATATCTTAAAATATAAAGTCCTCATGTCTTGTCCTCACCCCAAACCTCTATGAAAGCCCACAGCATTATCAAAGCTAAACTCAGAAAATTAGATTCAGGGGGCCAGGGGGATGGCTCAGTAGAGTAAGCACTTCCCTGGTAAGTGAAAGGGTCTGAATTCAATCCCGGGTTACACACACACACACACACACACACACACACACAAATCAGATTCAGCCTTGTTGCAAAAATGCTACTCATTGTAATTCCTGCTCGAATCTACTTTCATAATTCTTATAGCTGTGCTTATTGTTTGGGTGTTTATCTTTCCCCTTTAAACACTCCCTGATAAAGATCTGGATTCAAACTCTGTCTCTGAATCTATTTCATGCAAACTCCAACTCAGGATGCCTGCTTTTAAGTGATTTAATGCTTAGTTGGGAAACTACCGCAAGTAAAGATATTTTCTTTATATAAAGTGGAAACAAACACTGTTAGGTCCTTCTCAATGGAGATCCAAAGTGTTCAGACAGAAGAATAACTTTGTGGGCTGGCCAGATACCTTAGCAGACTAAAGTGCCTGCTTAGGCAGAGTGCAGTGGCAAGGTTGGGTCCCCCGCATGCCATGCCAGCCTCACCCTCAGGGCACATTGAAGCTCCAGTTGAGACTGGACGTGGCATTGCAGGCCTGTAATCCCAGCACTTGGGAGGCTGAGAACAGAAGGATCACTATGAGTCTGATCTGTGTAGTGAGACCCTGTAGACTCTATAGTAAATACATGAAAAAAGAAGAACTATGTCCATAGCTGTAACGTTCAAGGGTTCTGAAAAGTGATCATTGTTTATACATGGTATTCTGCTATTGCTAATTTAATTTTGGCCTATAAAATCGGGGTCAATATTTGAATGTCAAATAACACATTTACTCTTTCAAAATTTCACATGTAAGGGTACTTTGGGAGATTTTCTACCAGTTTCAACCTTGCTGTCCTCTAAATGCTTAATTTCCCCCTCACTTCTCTGATACATACAGAGTGAATACCCAAATAGTCTCTCTTGTCGCCACTCAGAACCCTGGAAACATTGACATGGTTCCTATTTTAGATGTCCTTAGAACCTTGACAGTTATCTATGAATTTTTACATGGAAAAAATTCTCTTATTTAATTATATATTTAAGACATCATAGGTACATTTTTACCATTTTAGGCCTCATGGAACTAAAAAGAGTGAAAAAACAACTTACCATAAAAGAATCTTAATTTAAATTTTCAGTGATTATTGTAACTTTGTTGTACTGTGGCATATATTTTAGGATTTCCTTTTTTTGGGTGGGCAGGGTACTGGGAATCAAACTCACAACCTTGCACTTACCAGACAAACTCTGTGCCCCTGAGCTATAGCCCTGAGCTTATTTTTGGATTTCTTAACATGATATGGGTTTGAATACATTTTATTGCATAATGGTAAATGATGGTTGGAAGACACTGACATTGCACAAAACTCTGAGAGGTATGGTTAACTCTGCCCTAAGTCTGGGAAATAATTCTGTTAATTAGTGGCTGATGTGGAACTGAGGTAAAGGAATTTGATTTGAGGACGTAAAATATAAGTTTTTAATAGAGAGTAATCTAAATCTGCATGATCCTATATTCTAATCATTGCTTTTTGGCTACTTAATTTAAAATAAGTGATTTTATTCAATAATTCAGTTTCTTAGTCATACTAATAAATTTATACATTCTTAGTTATATATATGCTTAGTTATGTGTTATTCTTAACCAAGACATTGGAAAGCAAACTATTTCCTCTTTTAATTATCATGGAAGGTAGGGCCAGCCAAATAGTTCAGTGGATGAAAACACCTGCTTAGGCAGCCCCAGGGTCCAGGAGTTCAATCCTGAGATGTGCAGTGCCAGCCCCACCCTGGGGACACGCTGAGATGGAGATTAAGAATGGGCGTGGTGGCAAATGTGGTAATCCCAGCTCTTGGGAGGCTGGGACCAGGTGGATCACGACCAGTGCAATCTATGCAATGAGACACTGTACACAATGTCCTAAATTAAAAAAAAAGCAAGAAAATAAAAACTGAGCTAATTATCATGTAATGGTCTATTGGACCATGTGAAATATACTGTAGAGATCCCTAAACAATTCTATATGAGGAATAGAAAGGTAGCTGCCTATGTACTCTCTATAATGAATGAAGAAAAACTGAGAGGATGAATTAATTTTTCACAAGATATTATTGAAGAATAGACAGGTTTGGAAAGGCAATCCCTTTTACATAAACTGATGAGTGTAAACTTATAAATCATCTTTGCCCAACACTGAGATGGAAAATTAAAACTCACATTCATTGTTTTCACACATTAAATAAAACACATGCACAAACATGTGACACACACACATGCACACACAAATTTTAGCCTTATCCTTAACTACTGGTATAGTTAATCATTAAAAATAAGTGATCCATCATGGTCAGTTTTGTATTGATTGTACAGAACATCTAATATTCCGTTGGACAAATTAAAATGAGTATGTTTTTCTGAATTCATGGATGTGATTAATTAAAAGTAAATACATATTCTTTCAAAATCATTTTGAAATATAATTTGATGTAGTATATTTATAATTACTATTTCAATTGCAACCTAATTATCTTAAAATTAAATGTATTGAATGTAATACTTATAAGGTAATGTAATTTATGGCTATAACAGTATATGATTGATTTTTGAACATTGATGTCAAAA
>NW_004524582.1:4380640-4382385 GCF_000260255.1 Octodon degus
AAAAAAATACTGAATTATCCCTGATCCCTACTGAGTTTACTTTCTAAGTTCAACAAAACAGCAGTTTCTTTGAAATTTTATGGGTTAGTCAAGAGGTAGCAAACTCTGATCTTGTGTAAGCAGACAAGGGTATATAAATAATTGAAACAGGTTAGATACAGGTTGAAATATTGCAGAAAACTTCTGATGGAACAATGGACATTTGGCTCTAAATATAAGCTCATGTAGTTGTCCAGACATGGAGTGGTTGATGTTATTGGAATTAATTTTATTATTTTTTACATTAGTATCACACTACAAAAACATTATTCTTTAAGTATTTTTCACATGGATGGTTCACACAGTCCATAATCAAAAGACTCAATCTACTAGGCTTTGAAAACTAAACTGGTTTCCCTGTTACTTGGCAGCATTATACTAACAGAGAGTATTTGTTTCCCATAAATATTTCACATAAAATGATTGATTACATTAATTGCTCTATATGATACCACTGAGAGATACTGATTATTACTACAAACATTGTGTTAAAAGACATGAAAAGCATAAATTTCACAGGCTGAAGGGCCTTATGAAAATACATTTTCTTCAATGTCCAGAATTTTCTTTAATAAATTATATCTTCAGTTAACAAAATTAAGATGTATTAAGCACTTAACAAATTTTAGATGAATTTGAAGTGCCCAATTAGCCTGAATGGAATCAATATTTGAAGTTGTTAGGACAGTTTGATGGTAACAAGGGACAAAATTTTCCTAAGTGCTGTTTACTTAAAAAACCCAAGATATATGATCTTCAATTAACATTTCAGTGCATTCATTTGCCTTGTCATTTACCATGTGATAACTTGAAATGATCATTCTCATTCAAATGTGTGAAAGGAAAGGTCAAATTACATGAAACATACATTATAAATGTAAGAATATGTAGCTGTAGCAAAAATAAAGCTGTTTTTTAAATTGAAACTTTTTTAAAGGAATATGAAATAGTAAAAACAAAAAAAAAAGAGAAACTATACAAAATTTCATTAAACAAAGTAACAGGAATTCAATAATGATTGATGTTTTGTATGATATTTTCTTCAAATTAGTTGATTATATTACCAGATATAAAGCTTAAAATTGGTTAGAAAACAACAAAAAAAGTTATAAGAAATTTTTAAAAATAAGACTAAAAAAATTTAAGCATTAACTGCTCCTATCAATGGACCAGCAGAAATGAGTAGTACAGTTATCAAGGCTATCCTGAATATATTCATAAATAAAGTGCTTCTAACTAAATACTGAGAAACAAAATAATTCCATAAAATAACAGTTTTGAATATGGAAATATTTTTATTATATTTAATTATGTTTGAATATGAAAATATAAAACAAGTATATAGAATTTATAAAACATTGTGCCTTGAGTTTTCAATTAAACTACAGTAAGCTGTGCATGCCTGCTGAATTTCCTTGAATTATCTCATATAATTAGAGTCAAATATTACACTTACCTAAATCTCTTCCATGGCGAATGACTCCTTAACATCTAATTTATTTATCACATATATCTATTTAGCAACTGCAACCTCATATTTACTAGGTTAGCTTTAACACAGAATATAGTTATTAGGATAATCAAGGAAAAATATTTTCCTGTTTTTGTTTGAAGGGGATGGAGGAACCTCTTCAGTTTCATGTTGGAAATTCCTGGCCATCACTTCTTGCACCGCTTTTCTTCTTCAGTATAACATGTACATAACA
>NW_004524582.1:4382805-4390056 GCF_000260255.1 Octodon degus
TTTATTTATTTATTTATTTATGTATTTATTTGGTACAGGGTCTTGCTACACAGCCCGAACTCACAGTGATCCTCCTGTCTCAGCACTGGCATTACTTTGCAACTTATGTATCAAGTTATAAACGTAGGCAACTATTTATTCAAGGAACTCCAAAAACAAAAGAAAGAACTGACAAATAAAATCCTAACAAATTTTGAAAACACAGCATGCCCCATTTCTTGACTGGTATGGCATGACTCAGGTTCCCAAGTGCCATTCTGGTGATCAAACCCAGGTCCTTGCCCTTGCCAAGCAGAGGCTTAGACCACCAAATTGTTTAGTTTCTCTGGCCTAACAAACTTTCTTATATTCTTAAGGTTTTTAATAGTGGTTGTACTACAGTCCAAATATATATATATATATTAATATATATATATATATATATATATATGCCATTTTTAAATTTTATTGTGAGAAATAACCATTCAGATGACTTGTCCACTAATTGGTTGGTTGGAATATTCTGCTTATGTTAAAATTTCTGTGTTCTTTGTATATTCTGGACATCAATCCTTTGTTGGAACACTAGCTGACAAATACTTACCATGAACCTATAGGCAATTTCCTCAGTTTGTTGTTTCCTTTGTTGTGAAAAAGCTTCTCAATTTGATGTTATCTCATTTGTTAGTTCTTTCTTTTGTTTCTGGAGTTCCTGGAATAAATAGTTGCCTATGTTTATAAGTTGCTAAACAAATGGTTGTCTATTTTCTATCTTGAAATAATTTTTTTGTATTTTCTTCGAGTAGCTTCAAAGTTGCAGGTCTTTGATCTGTTTTGAGTTGATTTTTATACATGGTGGGACATAGAAATCTAATTTCAGTGCTCTGGACATACATATTCATTTAGCAAAATCCTCTCGTTTGCATGGATGTATTTGACTATTTGTCAAGAATTGGGTCTAACACCTTGGTAGTAGCAGCTACAAGAGATCATTATCATTGTTATCACTATCTTTATTTATTTTTTAATTTCATTTTAAAGTGTGAAATCGAATAGCAGAAACAACAAAACAGAGTAACAAACAATACTTGTGTTACAGAATTTCAAAACAAGAATAAAAATTTAACAATGTTTGTTGTATTATATATTTTCATTGTCAATTCTGTTGTTCAGATTAACAGATATGGGTATACAAGATTGTTCAAAAAATAGACATTAATGCCTACTTTCAATAAATCCTAATTTTTTGTCTTGTCCTTTTTAACATTTATTTTTCCAAATTTATTTTTAAGAGTGTATACTGATTTGCAAGCTATTACAAAAGGTACCAGTTAGCTGAGATGATTGTAGAATCATTTTCCATCAGTTTTTTGAAAGTAGCTTTACTGTTTAAAAGTTTTGTTTTAACTAACTCTTTATGCTAGTATCTCTAATAGAAGCAACTACATCAAAGATGGCAAAGTGCAGTACAAAAACCATGGTTGAATACCTATCATCTTGTTCTAATGTCCTTATATTGGCTTAAGCCTATTTTTCTGTCTTTTCCAGGTTGTTTCTTCTAGAACCCAGAAATTTTCAATGCCATTGCAAGAACATTGCTTGGACATGCTGCAGAAATATGTTGGGAGCTTTTGCCCAGTTTATTCTGTTATCTACTTCAGGGAATAAGCCACACATACTCTGAATTTGAGCAGATTCAAAGGATTTCTAATAACATTCCAGCTCAGTGTGAAGCAGTTATGAATGCAACCATTTCATCCTTTATCAGTGATGTGATTTTTCTAGTTTATCTGGAAGAAAATTCTGTGGCTAATCATTGGGAACAAGAGGGTTAAAACCCTTAACAATAGAACTCTTGTTAAAGCTATCTAACTGAATAAACTTCTGCCTAAATATGTCCTAGTCTGCTCTTAGTAAATAGTCATAAAACAGAAATAAATTTTTCGATTTGAGACCCAATTCATTCTTCTCAATGTGTCCTGATTCATCTTCTGTAAAAGATATCAATAGACTTCCTTGTCACCCTCTTCGATGAAGCTAAACACCTCTGTAAGACACAGGAAATAGTCTTGCCAAAATTGTAACTGTAAATATAATTTTAAACATCTACTGGAAGGTCTACATGGCCTAAATGATCCAAGAAAAGGAATTTTGTGGATATTCATATTCACTGTCTAAATCATTTTCCATTGCTGCAAACCCTTATGAAACTTCCAGTCTCTCACTCTGACTGCATGATTCCTTTCTTAGAAACTATTTGCCTTGACACTGTGTACTGATCTAAAAAGAAATCTATTCCTTTAAAAGAAAAACAGTTCATTTTAGATGCTTCATTTTATTTCTGGTACCTCCCTGGTATTCCATTGGATCACACATCTGTTTACATAAACAAAATCAAGGATAAAACCTACATGTTCATTTCAATAGAGATGAAAAACAGCTTTCATGAAGTTAAACACCGGTTCATAAAAGTTCTAAAGAAATTTGAAGAAGCAGCTTCATACTCAGTGTGAGTTCAGGCTGTACACAACAAACTTATAGTGAAGACCGCACTGAGAGGGAGAAAACTAAAAATAGCTTTCATAAAATGTAGAATGAGTGATTCACATTACACTTTTTCAATATAACACTTGAAATTTTAGGAATCAGGTAAAAGAAAGTAATAATGGAGATATAAATAGGAAATAAAGAAGTTAAATTGTTTATTCTTATGAGTGATATGATTCTATTCTTACATGACAAAAAAACTGCTAGGACTAATAAACTCACTGTTGAAATATGATACAAAATCAACATTAAAAGTCAGAAACTTGCCTATATACCAATAATGTGGGTATAACAATAATGAACTTTCTGATAAAAAAAAACAAGAGAGTAATCCTAAAATGTAAAAGTAATAAACATTATTTAAGAATTAGGGAGAATATAAAGACTCTAGGAAGTGGAAACACTTCCTATAAGCATCAGAAGAATTAATATTGTAAAACCTGGATGCTACCAACACTGATCTAAGGATGTCGTGTCACCACCATCAAATACCACTGACATTTTTCATAGAGCTCGAAAAAAACAGTAAATTTTATATAGAAGGATATATAAGCTCATATACTTAAAACAAAACAATGTAGAGCAAGACGAGCGACACAGGAAGTGTTATATTAATTCATAATTTCACAGCATTAGTACTGAGACATGTTTAAGTTTTCTGTCTCTGTTTTCTCACGTCATCAGACCGAAACATCAGAGAAAGTAGCTCCTGGGAACAGCACAGTCTTCCTTAGATGTCAGACAGTACAAAGTACTCTGACTAAGCACTCTTTATTAAATTTTCATGATTTATGGACATAAGATTTCAAGACTCTGTGTTACATTACTACAAATTCAGCAGTTTCCTCGGAATTGAGTTCAGAAACAGGAGGCATATCCGACCTCATTAACAATCCCCTTGACACTGAAATGAGGTGAACTGACAGCACAGGAAACAAATCATATTTTGGGGTTGTATCTCTGGGAAATGTCACTCTGGTTGCGTTTAAACGTTCTTCAGAATCCTTTATCTCTTTGAACATTTTGAATGATACACATTCTCATAAAGAAAAAAGATAACAAAATTCTAAGGACATTTGGGATTTATTTCAAATTATAGAGATCAAACAGAGTAAATAAATAAAAAGGAACTGTGTGATTCATTATGCAGATTTGCATTTGCAGTGCAAAATTTGATGCTCTGTAAAATAATAAACAGACAACTGATTGAGGGGGAAATTTTGCCTTGTAAGCTTCAGCATTTGATGTCCAGTGAAAAGACAAAGTAGGTTAACTGCTCAGGCTTCTCTGAATGACTAATGACAATGTCAGAGCTATTTTAGAAGGAGATATCCCCTTTGCTAAAATATCTTGAGGCTTATATTGCACTTTATTGAAAACACATCAAGAAAAGTAGTGCGCAAGGTCATCACTCACTCGGCACACAAAACAGCCCAGCAATATGGGCTGACAGAGACTTCCTTTTATCCAGCAGGAAAGGTTGAATTCCTGAAAAGAATACTGTGCAGCATCAAGAAACAATATTTTTAGAACGTAAGAGTAGCACATTGTGGACATCAAAATTTTTATTCTTTTGCTCAGGTGAGTACTGCAGGATTGGTAAACTAATCCCAAACACACTTTGCACTGTATACATTTTTTCATTTTATGTATTTGGCACAGGGTCTACAGGGTCTCACTACACAGCTTGGACTCATAGTGATCTTCCCCTTTTTAGCCTCTCCAGTTCTGGGATTGTAGGCATGTGCCTGTAATGCCTGGATTCATTGGCTGATTTTACAACTAGCTAGTAGCTGGTTTTTCTAACTAGTGTAACACTGTACCTCATTGGCTTCTTAAATGTACACACTCCTACAATTTACCTAATATTCTCTTTCCATTTGTTTCTCAACTCACATTGGAGTTAGGTTTCAATAAATACATTGGATTCTAAGTACAATTGAAAATGCATTTGTTGTTAAATGAACAATGCATTTAATAAATCTAACTTAATGAAACATCATAATGAAGCATGGCCACTCTTAAATTTACTCCAAATGCATATTTCTCTATTGCTGAACAAAATAATCTGAAGCAAAAATAAGGTTATAATGTACTTCGCAATATCTCATGCAATTTATGGAGTACTATAACTAACAAACACTATCCACAGAATGGTAGAATATTATTTACTTACATGACAGCATGACTGGTAGCGCGGTCTTTTGGATATGTACAGCGTTTGCTGAGATACCACTAGCCTTGGATAAGATACATGTGATGTAGTTTTCATCTGAATGTGTACTGATTTATGTGATTTTAAAGTAGAAAAAAAATCAAATTAGAACCATTGAAAACCTGGGATTGTACGGATTTTTTACAGTATAAAACCTCAAGATATTGAGGAAAATGATATGATAAGAAAGAGAAAACTTGAAAGAAACTTGAGAAAATTAATGCAAATTTTATTCAACATAAATATAACTAGAAAAATAATTTTAATAGATTGACTACTAGCAAAAAGAAACAAATAGCTTTCAATTTTATTCAGTGTTTCAAGAGAAAAAAATTGTGTTTCAAAGAATTACAGTTTTCAAATTTAAGAATGTTTTACCTAAATTTAGGTAGTTATTTGCTTTATGTAGTTTTAGTAAATCATTTTTTTAAGAAATAATGAATACAAGAATATCAAAGTAAAATATTAAACTTATTTTACTAAGTTCCATTCATATATAAATGATAATTTAAATATTTAACTCATTTTTAGTTCAGAAACACTAAACTTAGAACATAAACAGATTAAGTTCAATTTTTTTCTGTTCTTTATTTTTATTATGATGCTTCATTTTGTCTTTTTCTTTTCATTCTTCTAATTATTATTTCTGAAATAATTACAGAAGCTGATTATGTGGCGTGTATTTTTTGTGAATTCTACTGTAACTTCCTTATTCACATTAATTCATCCTTATCCTTTCTTTTGTTTATTTAACCTATTTTCATCTCTGTGTTTCATACCTATAGCTTTAGGTATATGGACAATTAATATATGTCTATATTTTATTGACATCTTTTGCAGGAGGTAGTATATCATCATTTTAAGAACCCATAATTCTGAAAAAAATTGTTTAAGAAAATGAAATCAGTATAAAATTATAGAAATGATGTTCTAGTTATCTGTAGATGGATGATGTGATCTTTTATTGAACGTACAATTTTGCAAACATATACAGCTGCTAAGTTAATTACTTTTAAGTCATTTTTATCTCTATGTCTTCATAACACACTTTATTTTTATTGAATATTTTGCAATATTAATTAAATGTATTATGTTTCTGATCATGAGCACATCAAAGTCATACAAAGAGCAAAAAAGTAGTTAGTTCTAGAAAGTGAATCACTGTGAGAGACTCTTGAAAGTAATCACATGGCATTTGTAGTAATCAGCTTGCGTATCTCTGGAGTACAGTACCTGGTACCAAAACTTAAAGATGGACAGATTTAATCGTCTCCTAATTGTGAAGAGTCCAGCTTAACTTTGGTGGCTACAGTGCCAAACACTGACGATGGAAATGTGTGTGAGCCATAATACTCATTGTGCGGCAGAGCATGAAGCAAATGCTGGTGGGAGATGGGCCAGGAAGCCCACGTACTCCCTGCAGTCAAGTTCTACCACCTTCCCAGCCATACTCAGATGTGCGCTTGACTAATCCTCTGGGAGTTGCTTGATCCAGTCATGTTGAACTAGCACAATTACCTGTCACATTTTAAGCAATATTCCACATAGCCAAGAGACTATAGATGTTCCTTAAGTTTTTGGTTTGTTTTCTTTTCTTTCTTTCTTTTTTTCTTTTTCTTTTTTTGGCAGAACCAGGGATTGAATTCAGGCCCTTGCACTTGCCAGGTAAGAGATTATTCTACTGAGCCATCTCCCTGGCCCCTTGGTTTGTTCTTTTTTTTTTTTTCCAAGCACTTATTCTACTGAGCCCTTAACTTAAAGAAGCCCATCCCTCCCTTAAGTTAAATCACACTCTGCTATGATAATAAAGATAATGATGTTTAATAAAACAAATGTTATTCATCCCTTCTGCATATGTTCTAAATTCATACCATTTTTCAAGACAATCTTTTAATCCTGATACTCAATAATCTGTGTCACAGAAGGAGTGGGTCAGCGGCCATGCACACTACCAAAGGTCGCACCTCCATGACCAACCCAGAGAAACCCACATGAGTGCTTTTCTGGTGGGGGGTGTTGCTTTAATCCAGAAAAGTTGACCTATTATGACTTTAATATGTTTTTATAAGGAATTACATTTTCTTGCCTATCACAAGTCAAGTAACATGTTGGTTGTATCCAAGATATATTGTGGAAGCTTGAGAGTATGTTTTCTTCTCACAGATGTTTTATTATCTTCTCAGCACTGGCATCAGACTCAGGGTCTCCCTGACACTCACAAGCATTCCTTCTCCTTTAATTTTTATTTTCAACAGGTCTAATGAAATCATCCAGACTGGCCTCAAACCTCTGTGTCCCTGACATTAGCTGCCTGTGTTGCAGGGATTGCAGATATATACCATCTCAATCAGCCTAAAAGTTTTGTTTTAACAAGCAGTAAACTTGATGGTATCTAATCTGAAAAATATATATATTCTACAGAACTACACAAAGCTCAAATCAGACAATTTATTTTTCCAAATACATGCTGATTATAGTTTGCCCTATAGTAGGATCAGCCAAAGATTTTC
>NW_004524582.1:4390156-4412933 GCF_000260255.1 Octodon degus
TGCTCTGTCTCTTTTCTAGAATTTTGTCTATATTGTTGCTTAGATTGTTATCAACTTGAACTTCAGTTTAAAAAGACTGTGAATCATCAAAATTATGACTATACACTAAAGGATAACATTTATAGGCATATAAAAGCAAAGTAAAGAAAAAAGACCAAAAAAAAAAAAAAAAAGGAAACAGCAACAAGATGAAAGAAGTAACTATACCATATGCTGGAACTGCCATGTAATTTTTCACGTTATTTCATGTTTTGATCACCTTCCTTCAGTTTCTAAAGCTTTTAGATAGTTTGGTGTGTTTTGCTAGAAGTTTATAGCTGTTATTAGCCAAAATATTGGCCTGTTAGGGAATTGCTAATGCATAGCAGAAGGGAATATCCATGTGGCATTCTATATTACATATTGATAAATACTGATGACCTTGTCTTTTTGAATTCAATTCACCAGGAACCTCTGTAGAAAAGCACCAGAGCAAAAGTTGTTATTTAGAAATTATCTCTGTATAAGATCCTAAGGGCATTAATGAATGTCAGCATTAAATGCCATAAAACTAAACTAAGTTTAATAATATTAGCAAAAATGAAAAAGAGGAGAAGAGATTTAGAGGAGCAAGGACAGGTGAGGGAAGGAAAGAGAATGAGAAGAAACATATTATGTACAGGTAGCTCTCCTCATGATTTTAAAGTGTGTGGACTATAAAAATATACTAATAAACAATTGAAAATGAATAAATGAAATAAATTATATGATGAAGTATTTCTTTTCCTACCTAGCTTTTGGAGACATGCATAGAAATAGATCTCAATTTTGCATTACAATATTTTGAAAGACTATATGAAACATAGTTTTTACACAAAACTGACATATTTCTTACTCTTGCTAATTGGGTTGACTATATGTAAATATGTAAATATTAGAACAATAGCATATTTAATGCAGCAATTAATGTTACAGAAATGTGAGATAGCTACTATTCAACCTTTTGAGAGTTCATTTTGACACTTACAACAGAATTAGAATTAAAACTATCCTTTTTGATAGTAAGCCAGACACTCAAAGGAAACTGTGTCCTGGGAAAGAAATACTGAGAATAATTTCCTTAGGACATAATTACCATCAACATATAAAAAAAGTTAAAATGATGATTTGGAAAACAATTTTTTTTTCAAATGATGAAATTGTTTAAGAAAAATTCAGTCATTGATATTGTGGCATTCATAGGGTGTTAATGGGGTTGTTAACTTGTTAATGAAAATGAAATATACATTATTTAATATAATAAATACTTTTAATTTGGTCTACATTTACATACTCTGATTGCATTTGCTAAAATATGGCTATTATGAATCTGATGAGTTCAATAAAAGTATCTAAAACTGTACTAAATACAAGGATATCTTATCAATATAGAGTTCATGAATCCAATTTAGTTTTTCTTTTGTATTGAAACCAACCATAAAGAAAAGGTTTCTTTCTAAAAAGATCAAATCAATACATTAAAAGTAAGTTTAAATCTTGTACTTTTTTAGGTATATTTTTATTTACCATCAGAGTTAACTTACGGCATATATTCAGATTGCTATGAGGTAAAGTTTTATTATTTTCAGAAAATGTTTATTCATATAAAAATAATTTATTGTAGTGAATTTAAGAGCTAGTTACATGCAGTCATAGAGACATTGTAAAGATTTGCCTCTCTTTAATGTATTATTTCACAAAATAGTTTAATCAAGCTGGTATGTGTTATTTATGTTATTTTGTCTCAATTTATAATTTATATTTCAAAAGATATAATCCATTTGTTTTAGGAAATTTATCTTAAAATTCTTATGATATTCACTGTTGAAAGCTAACATACCATAGCCGGGAAGATAGCTCAGTGTTCTGAGCGCCTGCTTGGCAAGTACAAAGACCTAGGTTCGATCCTCAGTACCGCACGCCGTGCTGACCACTGAAACCAGGCATGGTGGCACACGCCTGTGATATCAGTGTTGGGGAGGCTGACACAAGAGGCTCGCTATGAGTCCGAGCTGTGTAGTGAGACCCTGTACTAAATAAATAAATAAATAATCAAAACAAGTAAAAAGCTAGAATATCATATGACACATATACACAAACACCTATGTGTGCATAGACCCAGGCTCACATACAGAAGGAAACAGATTTCCAAGTGGTACCTGATGATTCTCATCCTCTCGAATTCTAGAAGACATATCATAGCAGTTAAGACATCACAAGTAATTACTCATAGTCTATATCCTTCAGGTCCCCAAAACCAATAGGTCTTCAAATCTGTGCTTCTACTCATATTTCCTTCTTCGGGATAGTGGAACAATAAAGCCTAAATCCTGGTCACCAGGGCCCCTGATGTACTATCTTACTTGGAAATGGGTCTTTGGCAATGTGATTACTAAGAATATTGATATAGGGAGATTAATTTTTAAGATTATCTAAATTAGCATGGGGTCGCCACTGTGGTCTTGGTATCAGAGGAAGGCAGGATGAGTTATACAGACTTATGACGGGAACAAGAATTTGGAGTCATCTGAGTACAACACTATGGAGCCTTTAGATGGTGGAAAAGACAAACAACTCTCCTGAAACTTCAGTGCAGGTAGTCTTACCAAATTTGAGACTTCTAACTTGCAGCACACTGTGATAACAGTTACGTATTATTTAGAATCAAAAAGCTTGTGGCAGTTTTACTAGGAATGGAAAACTAAAAGCTGTGATTATTCTACCTAAATATTTCTATCTATCTATCTATCTATCTATCTATCTATCTATCTATCTATCGGCTATGAACTAGAACTTTCATTTGCATTTTACTATACAGTCATTAGATTATGAAAAAATGCATTAGATTTTATAAAAAGTTATATATAAACAAATAAATATATTCCATTAGTGTATCAATATTTTAAAGTATTCATTAATAAAACAATACATGCCAAATAAAAATATGTCATTAACAAACTAAAGAGTACTGATACATTCCCAAGGCATTACATTAATTTACTGAGTCAAATAAGGCAGATCAAAGCAGTTAAACCATGCATTATTTTGTTTATGGAAAACCATCAAACAAACAACAACAGCAATAAAAACCACTTACAGTAATTTGCGGTTCTAGGAGTCAACAAAGAGGTTGCCTTGATTAGAGACCACAAAGGACCATAAGAGAATTTCGTGTCTCTTGATAATATTCTGATTCACACTTCTAGTGTTCAGGCACTTGACAATTTTATCAGGCTTTCACCATGTAGTTCATGTACTTTTCTTTATTATTCTTTGATGAAGAATATACCACATTGACACCTATATAAGACAGCTTGAGCCAAAGAATCCCCAATTAAAAGAAGAATTTGATTACAGCAGGTTGTCCTAATTTGGGCACTACGTAGTGTAGGCTGAGTGGTGCACTTCTCCGTCCTTCAATCAGTTCTGACCCGCAGAGCCGAGGACGCAATGAACCAGCAGGACGTTGTGTAGGCAGGAACATGTACCTTGCAAAGGAGCTACAGGATGTCTGACTGGAAGTGTGATTGTGATGCTCACTACAAGAACGTTATTGTATCATCACGATGCATTAGGGCAATCTAATTTGAAGATCTGAGCTTTTGAAAGCAACTTTTTTTAAAGCTGTTACAACCCGATTAAGGTGATTTGGAATCAATAACTTCATGTTGATCACTAGGCATGACACTAGACAGTAAACAGGTAGATGCTGAGAACCTCAGAAATCTCTGTTGTTATTTTGAAAGCAGTATGTTTGCAACAAAGTCAATGGGGTGGAGGTTCTTCCGACAAGACAAGGATGTAGGAAATGGGCAATACGGGCTATCAGAATAAATTGTCCTGGTAATCCTTGTGCACTTTAATTACTATTACTTTGATTATATTATTTAATTAGGTGACACATTTAATGTCCATTCACTTTTTCCCTAAATATAGATAATCATTCATAAAATTACTTGTATAAAATAGCCAGAGAAATAGACAAACTAATTCATTTCAAATATAATTATTTCTATGGCTGAGAAGATCACAAATTCTTCTGCTTACCAAAGGACTCTACCTCTAATTAGTAACATTATCATTATTGTAGCCAAAATTATAACTATAAAATTTTAGAAATATAAAATTAAGGTATTACATAATATTTTATTTTATTTTTTGTGGAAGTGGGGATTGAACTCAGGGCCTTGCGCTTGCCAGGGAAGCACTTATTCTACTGAGCCATCTCCCCGGCCCCCTTACCTAAGATTTTACTTAAAAATAGAATTTGAAAATTTTGAAATCACTTTAAAACTATTTTTCAAAATTGTTAAAATTAAAATTTGGTTCAAGTATCTTAATTTGCTTTATTTTCAATTCTGGTACTGGAGCAGGGATACAGCTCAGTGGCACAAGTGCCTGGCTGGCAAGCACATAGTCCTCAGTTTGATCACTGGAAAATAATAATAATAATAATAATAATAATAATAATAATAATAATGGGCTGGGGAGATAGTTCAGTAGAATAAGTGCTTGCCTGGCAAGCGCAGGGTCCTGAATTCAATCCCTGGTACCACAAAAATAAAAACAAAAATAAAAAAATGAAAATAATAATAATACAATTATAGAATTGGACAACCTTATATAGTAGTGATAAAATAATTATTACAGGAAAGTTGAGAAAAAGAAAACGATAAGTTTTTTTTTTTTATTTTTTAAAGAGTACAAAGTAGTACTGAAGCAAAAAAATTACAAATGATGCAGAATTTCACTACACAAAATAGTATAAATGTAATAGCATTTGTTGTATAGAGTGACTTGAGTTCAGAAACAAAGAAATAAAACAGATTGTCATTTCTCTGTGGCTTCCCTAAGGCAGGAACAGGGAGGCTGAGCAGTACAACATTGACTAGTTGACCGATGTCAGTTTGTACCTGGTTTCTTTTGGGAGGCAATGAGGATTAAAGCTGAAGGAACTTTGTAGAAACTGACCTTGTAGGAAATGTAGTTGTTGTCTTGCACCTGATGTCTTGTGATCAGAAAACTAGTAAATCTGGTTTTATGACTCAGAACTTTAATCTATGCTACTCAAGTTCGAATTTCAGTTTGAACTCATGGGCCCAGTGCAGGATCCAGCCATAAGTGTCCCATATAGAATAAAATAAAAAAACAGAAATTAAATGTGCACTAAAATTTTATAAATAATTCTGATACTATTATAAGAAGAAAAACTAATTAATTGACTCTCTAATCAAATATTTTGTAAGTCTTTCAGTTTTAAAAATTAAATAATTAATTATTTATTGTGATGCAGGGTCTCACTGCGCAGCTTGGAGGCATAGTAATCCTTCTGTCTCTGCCTCTCCAGTGCTGAGGTTTCAGGTGTGTGCCCCCATGCCCAGTTTTGGTGGCCTGCACAACACTCCTGGTGTTCTGGGGTCAGTATGGCATAGGGTAACAGTGATCGAACCCAGGTCCTTAGGCTTGCCATGCAGGCAGACCCCTCAGCTGTCTTCTCAGCCTGTAAGTCATTTTTGTACCGAGCCATTTTATAGCCAAACATATGAACAACATTTCTGTCTTTATCTCCTTCATATGGCATCATATTTTTCAAATTTGGATACTTTGATGTCAACTGTGTAATTGATTTCAAAGCGATTCCCAGAGACAAACCTATACACTTCTGTTTGAAGGGACACCGTGTTGCCTTTCTTAGACTAGAACTGATGACTCTCTTTGAAATTATAGGGCCAGGGAGATGGCTCAGTAGAATAAGCACTTGCCTGGCAAGAGCAAGGACCTGAGCTCAATTCCTAGTTAAAAAAAAAAAAAAGCAAAAACCAAAACCAAGTTATATCTCATAGATAATGATCTGGTTACTTTAATACTTTATATTTGAGTATATGCTTTGAATTCCAACCATGGTTATCACTTTCCTCTTCATATGTATGGGAGATTATTCTTTTCTATAATTTTTTTTGCATTTTTTTTCCTAGAAAAGTACTGCTAAGTTATTACTACCTTGCTATAAATAGGTTATATTTTATGTTTGGGGAGGAATTTCAGTCTTCATCTGTGGCCATCAATTTCAAATAAAATAAAATGTCTCATAATTACTTATGTGGCAAAGGCAATGCTGCCATTGTTTTAATATTTTCTCTAGATATGTTAATCTTATTTGAAGTTCAACACTGAGTGGTTTATATTAAAATATAAATAAATATTTTTGTACCTTGAGTATTAGAGGAATAAATTTGTGAAGTACTGATATTAAAACTGAGGAATATAAACAGAATATCTATAATTACTCTTAATTAGCTATTAAAATCTTATCAAATCAAAAGCTCTTATATAGTGTTTTAAATTATTACACTGCATTAAGGCTTGGAGATAAATTGCTGCTTAGCTTCTTGTTTATGAGAAAGAGTCAAATAACTCTTGCTGTGTATGTTGTGAGAGAAATGGCATGAAACTGAAAGATGTAAAAAGAATTATTATTGAAATTTATTTTTGTGAGGGCCGGCTGAATAGCTCAGAGGAATAAAGCACCTACAAGCAGGCTCAGGGGCCAGGGGTTCGATCCCCAGTCTGCCATGCCAGCCCCGCCCCCAGGGTGCACTGAGATGACAATTGAGACTGGACATGGTGGCACACACCTGTAATCCCAGCTCATGGGAGGCTGTAAACAGGCGGGTCACTGTGAATCCAATTTAGTACTGAGACCCTGAACACGCTGTAGATCCCTCCCTAAAATACTAAAAAAAAAAAGAAAGAAGAAAGAAAGAAATTTATTTTTCTGGTTCTTCACTAAAAATATAGACTGAAGGAATACAAAAACAAAATAAAGAAAAGCTAATTCTTCAGTTTACATATTGCCCTGTAATATCCAACAGTGCCTAGCAATGACCAGCGTTGGTAGCTCTGAGGGAGGCAGTGATCCTTTAACCATGATCCTCAGACTTGTGAAGGAGCAGAAGAAAAAGTTTCAGTGGGTCTGCCAGATCAAAAGTTTTCATAAAGGAAAAAGGATTTGCTTTCTTCACTCTTATTCTCTTAAAAGTTTGTAGTGGATCTGGCCTGATATTATAACACATTAACTTCTTAGGAATTAAACAGAAGCAGAGAGCTGGGGAGATAGGTTGGAGATCTGAGCACCTCCCTGGCAAGTGCAAGGACCCAGGTTTGATCCAATGTACTGCATGGTTTGCCAGTCCTGGTACCCTGGGCACACCGTGCAGGCCAACAAATACGGGGCATTGTGGGGCTCGCCTGAAATCCGAGCACTGGGAACGCTGAACAGGAGAATCACTATGAGACCAAGCTGCACAGCTAGGCCCTTCACCAAGTAAATAAATAAATAAGTTTTTTATTTAATAATAAATAAATACAAGCAGATATGTGAATGCAGCCATCTTTCTTTGTGCAAAGTAGTTATTTTTTCTGTTAGCATGCTAAGAAATAAGTACAGTATTACTATTTGTAAACTAATGAATTTCATTTTGTTCTCAATTTTATATTTCAGCATAGATATATATATTCAAGTAGTACATATCATTTATAAAATGAAAGATTGATAAGTGTCCAATAAGCAAATTACTCAAAACGTACTTGACAAAATGCTGGAAGTTTAGTGTGGCTCTGAAATTTTAATCTGTCCTAACACATCCTGAACTTTTTCAGCTTCCATACATGGTCACTTTCCAGTTTCTCTGGATTCAAGTCTGATTTTTTTTTTTTTTTTCATGAGCACATAGTTCACACTATGGCAAAGAAATTTAGATCAAGTACTTAGGTTTGGCAATCTCAAATTCTATTTCTAGCTTCCTCCCTTGAAAGATTGAAAATAAATTCTAAGTTTCTTATCCTAGTGGAGTTAATCTGGCCATTTTTTTCTCCTGATTTTCACAAGTATGCAAGTTGACTTGAGACAGTGAATATACCAGGATTATCTCTTGTGAAATATGAGAGGAAGCTGACCCAGTTTTATTTGTTTAGAGAGCGCTTGTCCTGCCTTTTGATATCTCTCCTTTGTTTCAGGCTAGGTGTAAATGAGGATGATCACCCTTGGCAGAAATGTCTTTTAATTTTTCTTTTTTTGATGCACAGCTGAGCAATTTAATGGCAATAAAAGATTATGCTACACAATGCACCTTATGAAAACCAACACTAATTGCCCTAGGATTGGCAGAACTATCTTGTGAGAAGCAGGGCCTTAATTCTCTTTGTTTTAGACCATCCATTTCTCAGAGATGTAGCAAATATTCTTTAATTTTATTTAACTGCAGGTGCCGCAAGCTTATGGGCCCATCCATGTGCAGCGTCCAGTGTTACCTGTGGCACATCGTGGGCTCCAAAGGACTTGTGTGGCTCTACCCATATGGTCTTTCTGGTGATAGTAGCCCCTGTGGCTCCTCTCTTGGCCCTGCTGTGCTCTCCTTGCAGTATTCCACAGACAGTACCCTTTCCTGGGGTCTCTAAACTTTGGGGCCCTGTACTGCACTGTTGGCTTCTCACTGACGGCTTCACTCACCGCCCTCTCAGGGGCACACTGCCTGGCCTCCAGTGCCTTCTGAAATCTTAGTGGAAGTTCTCTTAACCCAACAACTCATGCATTCAACATGTGCTTAGCCAGCACCATGTGAGTGATGCCAAAGTCTCTTGTGAACTGGAGCACTGGCCAAGTTTCCTTCTCACTTTTCTGTGGGGTCGAGCATCTATATCACTGAGCACTCTTTTTCTTATTTTTGGCAGAACCGGGGACTGAACTCAGGCCCTTGCACTTACCAGGAAAGAGCTTATTGTACTGAGCTATCTCCCTGTCCCCGGTTAGCACCGTTGAGTCCAGTTCTGAGGAACATATTCTCTGGGCTGCCACCATTCAAGAACCTGGGGCAGCTGTCCATTCTGGGACCTGGTGTTCTGCAGCATTTTTCCCAAAGCAAAGTATTTTACTTTTGCACTTTTGAGTCTATAAAACATGGAGACTTGCTGCTTCTTGTGATGCCCTCAAGCCATCTTTTATACTCTTCCATTCCTCCTCAGCAATTGAGATCTCATTTCTGTCTTACAGTCCACAGCTTAATAGAGCTTCCATTCTGCCCAAACTCACAGTGATTTAAATCATTGTGCTAGGCTCTTTGTTCTTGCCTCTCACCATAAATCTGGATAACAATCCCCCCAAAATAGTCATGCCACAGCTTCCAACATTTGACTGCCTTGAAATTTCTTCTACCAGAATAATTAGTCTACCACCCTTAATCTCAGTCTCAGGCAAAGTCACTGGACATAAGGAAAATGCAGTCAAATTTTCTTCCAAGTCGTAGCACACATCCTCTGGAATTCCGCAAACAATGCAGTCCTTTCCAGCAGAATCCGCCCAAACCCAGTCTTCTCCAGCAGTGTTTCTATCAGCCTCTGCTCTTCTGAGCTCTGACTGGAATCTCCTATATAGAACAGCCTAAGGCACTCAATCTCTACTCCTTCACAGGACATCTCTGAACCTTTTCAAACTCTTCCCACAAGCCACCACATGGTCAGGAAAATGAGACAAAATACCCAATGCCCAAAATTAAGAGAGGAAAATTCACTTAGCTCACAGTTTAAGGAGGTTTCAGTCCATACCCAGCCGCCTCCAAGGCAGCTGTGTGAAGTGCAGCAATGGTTCATGATGGTGGAAGACAGCAGAGCAAAAACAGCAAAAGGGAAAGAGCAAGCCTCTTTCCCTCCCTTATATTGTATGCAGGCTACAGTCTCTATGGCACAAACTAGACCCAGCCTCCTCCAAAAAGCCCACCCCCAGGGCCCCATGAGGCTCTGAGTGAGCATCTAGGCACAAACCATAAAAATATCTACATCAGAATATTAAGAAAGTTTGTGTCTGATTGACACAGGTATGAGTATGCTCCATATTTTTGTTCTTTATGATTTCATGTTAATTTTTCCTGCTAGTATATGCTATTCCTAATCAAAATTTATTCATAGTAATGTAATATAAAAGTTGATAATCTTTATATTTTATAAAGACATTTCAGACTACACAAATATATTAAGTTAGAAGTATTTAAAATGATGAAAATAATGATGTGACACTATCTTGTTGTCCCCATTTGATTCAGAAAAAAGTTAAAATAAATTTCACCTTTTAGTAGTCATGTTAGGCTAATGAAATACGTGAAAGAATTTTGCCAGGATATACTTCCAAAATTTAGTAATTACAATAATTCCACTTAAATATAAATAATAGAACTCTTGTTGAACAACATGTGATTTTATGATAATGTTTAGGAAAGAAGACAGAAGGAAACTGAGAAAATTCGGTTCCATATATCAGCTAAAATACTTGCTTTAACATATGGTAGCTGTGGATTATTTTCACAGTGCACAGATCTGTGAGTATGGCAGTAAACATATGCTCGAGCTCTAAGATCTCAAATAGAAATCGTCATAATTTTGAAATAAATAATCTTCATCACTAATAAAAAATTGTTGTATTCATCTATTCATGGGCCATCTGTTGCTAAAATAATTACACTCTATTTATAATAATTCTTGAGACATGTTGAAGAAGAGGAGGACTGAAATTAGAAAGAGGATGTCAGACTGAAAGAAAATCAGAGAAAGGCTCACCCGAAAAATTCTAAACCATAAATGGGAAATTAATATTTTCATAAATATTATTCATAAACTAATTTCCATGAATTTCCATTTAAAATCTGCACATGTCAATGATTATAATTTGCCAATAATGTATGTTTCCTCTGTTAGGGTATAAATGACATGGCACTACTTCCTCTGGCTTTGTGAATTTTTTGGGCCACTAAATAACCAGACACTCCAAATTAGGAACTCACTTAATACTTGTTAAACAGATGAAGGAAAGTAAATGAAAGGGAGGCTGCCTCTATCTGAGGAATTCAAGGGCAGGTGCAAAGAGATGACAGTGGAACCAAATGTAGAACAGCAAAAGAAAAATAAAAGAAGGTACAATATGTGGAGAAAATATGCAGATTAATACCGAAATGTTTATACTGAAAAGGGGCTAAAGTGTCATAAAAGGCATGTTAATAACGGAAAAAATGACATAGGTAGATGCGCTGTTGTTGACTGTAAAGTAAGGAGAAAAGAAAATAGAATCACACATTATTTTTTTTCTTCCTTTAGAGAATGGGTAAAAAAAGCAGAAAACTTTAAGATAAAGAACTCATAAAAGAAATGGGACATCATTTTGAATTTCATTGTGGGTATATTAAAAAAACTTAGTCATAACTTATTTACAAAGAAATGTTTTTATTTCTTTTTGTTGAGAACAGATTTATGCACCCTCTCTCCTTTCTCTTTCGCTGTTTCTTTGTTATTGTTAACCAATAGTTAGACTTCACCAATACCAGAACAGTACTTAATTAAAGACACAGAACAAAGTAGAGATTTCCCAGACCAGAATATCATGAAATTTATTTCTTTCATAATAAAGAAAAGCTCAATTTCAAAAACCTATCACTTCCGTGGTGGATATTTTCTAGCCATTTCTAATATTACAATATTAGAACAATGTGCAACATTAACATTAATGTGAACATTTAATAAATGGAATTATTTAGTTTGAAAGTGCAAGGCATTAATCACCTTAGTCCTTAAGTTTTCATTAAGAATAAGTTTGTAAGTCCATCACCAAAATGCTGAAGGTCAGACAAAACCTGCAAATTTGTACTAACATAAATTCTTATTCAAAAAGTGTGTTATTCTAGCGCTAACTAATCACTTGCTAGAATTTTTATTTGTGCTAACATTTATATCTTAGCATTTCATCAGTATATCATATTCAGATGCCCAAAGAAATTATTGAATTTTAGGTTCGATGTCTACAACTTTTTAGTAGTAAAATTCCATTTTTTATTCTCAATAATGGAGGTATAGCATTATCATTTTGTTTGGTTTTTAGCCAAAACCTTTAGATTCATTCTTTGCTTCTCTCTCTCTCTCTCTCTCTCTCTCTCTCTCTCTCTCTCTCTCTCTCTCTCTCTCTGTCACACACATATACATGCACATTATTTAGAGATACTTATTTGTCAAATGCAATTATCAACCTTTCTTCAGCCTATACAAATACACTTCATTCATACTTTTAACACATTTATTCAATCTATAACTTAACAACTATTCATAACTTTACATGGATTGCACTAATTGGTATAATGAAATCAAGATAAGAAATCAAGACAGGGCTACTGGGCTCAAATTTGGAAAGGAACACATTTAATAAAACAAACACAACCAAAAGTTGCATGTGTTGTGTTACGATGACTGTATTCACTAGACTTATACATAGATTTGTATTCTGATTTGGATCTTAAAATTATTCTCAAATTAGCTACATTGGGACTGTGCAATTTGAATTTTGCTTTACTAAAGCCTACTGTATAATTACATACATATCAAATAATTAAATATCCATAAATAGCAAATTGAATATAATAAAAAATAAGCATATCATAGAAAATTACTGATTGTTACCATCCCAGTAGAAACTTCTACTATCTTTAAATTTCATTATTTTTAAGAAATTTGTAGAACCCCTATGTAAATATAAACATACTACTCATTAATGTTTTCCCTGACAGGAAAAAGAAAGAAAGCTGGTTCTCTGAAGTGTGCAGATTCTGTTTCATTACATATTTTCATATGGCTAAAGGAATGAAAAAAACAGGCAGCCAATATCATTAAAAAAGTCATTGGACTCATTAAGCTTAAGTCATTAGGTGTATTTCTCAAGAGTAGTGCAAGCCAAGAGTAGAAGACTAGCACTGCATAAAGGAAACATTGAAAATTAGTTTTATTGATGAAAGGTGGAAAAAAAGATTTAACACCTCTCCTCTCACATTTATCTGTAAATTCCACAATACATGTCTTTCATATTCTGTTTGCAGGTTGTTACAATGAGATCAGAGAAGACAGCTGCTTTGACTTGGTAAACTGTTGCTAATCCCAACAATACTCAAGTATTTCAGAAGAGCCAGAATCTACATCTGTAATGATGAACCTTCTAGAAATAAGTGCCCCAAACTCACTTATTTATTGTCAAGTGCCAACACTGCAATTAAACTTGAATATCCGATGCTTGGTTGGTGTGGGTACTTGTCACACGCCCAGCAGGGAAGGCTCCATGTGTCCGTTGAAGCACACATCCCCTAGTTTTGCCACGATTGCTCTATTTCACGAAATATGGAAGAATGCTAATCTGTTCCATCTTCTGAGCCTACCTGGGCTGTGTGTTTAACTTAACAGTAACTTTGTTTGTGCTGATAGATGCCTCCAACACAGGGAAAGCACACTTCCAGGTGCGTCTGGTTAGGTCATGGAGACACAGGAGAACAACTCTGCTCTGGCCCCTTCTCTCTGACATTCTTCTTTGGCTCTGTGGCCCGGGTGCCCAGACGGGAGCTGCTTTGGTTGCTGTGCCCACCTCCCGCAACATTCCTCCCTTGGTTCTGGCCAGTTAGGCAGTGATGGACCAAAGCCTCTGAAACACCAAGCCAAATTAATTACTTTCTACTTTGAGCTGTGTTTATGAAGAACTTTGTGTCAGGAATGGAAAAACAGACAGGGATCTACTACAAAACACCATAAAATGAATGGCTGAATAAGAAAATAAGTAAATGGATTCCTCAGAATTTGGGGAGCTGCATATCCTGAGATAATACATCCTGAAGTGGAGAAAGGAACCAAAAGCCTCTCTCCAGTCTTTTATAAAGGTGCTAGTTTATTAATCAGGACTCTACACTTATGCCATAATTACTTTTCAAAACCTTACTACCAAACACTATTACACTGAAGATTAGGTTTCAGTTAGGAGTGGGGAGGACAGCCATAAACATTCAGTGGGTAGCCCTATTCCTCAATTTATATCTCTCATAGTTCTACAAAATGCTTCAGACAACTAGAAGTAGTGAATAATGGTTAACTACTTAAATAAAATTTCACTTCCTTGAAATCAAATATGTGTCAGTGATCTAATATTGATTAATTATTTCAATTGTTATTATTTGCAACTCTGATGTTAGATTATTTATTTATTTATTAATTTTTGCAGTACACTCTACCTTGCACTTGCAAGACGTGTGCTTATGCCAGGCATGTGCCTGGCCCTGATTTATTTATAAATTAATGTTTTTTGGTAATAGGTATCAAACTCAGGACTTCGCACTTGAGTAGCAGGCACTCAAGTAGCTGAGCTATCTGCTTGGCCCTATAATTAAATTATTACAGATGCTTTCTGTCTACTTGTATTACTCCTTTTCTGCCATTTAAAGCAAATTTTATGCTTTTGTACAACTTTGAAATATATGGATAAGTTGTCCCATCATATATCTTTTCATAAGGCATTTCAATAATAGTTCCTCACAAAGATTAAGTTTATCAGATAATTTATATACATTAATTTAGTTCCATATGTTCACTGAAAAAAGAAGGACAGAGAGGATGAGATTAAGGGTATTTTTAGTGCACATATGTTTTTGTTTTGTCTAGTTTGCTGCTCAGATCAAACATTTCAAAAACATTCTGATAAGACTAAAGTTGTTCAATCAAAGTATTTCATTTCCTTAGTGATTGTGATTGGTCTGAGGTTGGGCATTTAATCCAAGAAGTAATGATGAACCTCATTTGTGGAATTCTATTATTGCTACCCAGAGTGAAGCCTTTCTTTGTCTTGGAATGCTAAACAGAAAGTAAGCCTGACATGTCAGGTTATCACCCTAGGAAATCTTCCTAGTGATATTTGATTATAGGAAGGTAAAAATCTCTTCTTTTACAATTCTCAATTTCATTGGCTACCAGATTATTTCTTTATTTGGGAGATATTTCTACATCACAAAATGTTTACAGAATTTGTGTTTTATTTTTATGGTATGATACATTAAATAGTAGAGATAGACAGTATATTTTAAAGAAATTTATGTATGACTCACAATCTACTCACAAACAGTATATAGTGATGGATTTTAGTAATCACATAAAATCTCATACAGATAATTGAAAATTGATTTTATTTGATTAATATTTGTTCTCAAAGCATATAGAATCTGCTCAGCAAAAATTATAGTCATATATTTTATATTTTCTCCAGACGAACTTCTCTAAGTTGTTAATTTCATATGGTGAAAATTATTTCATCTCTAAAATTATCACAAAAGTATATACATAAGTGTGTATTTAGAGCTGAATGCTAATTAACACTGAAAATAAGAGAAACCCTGTGTTTTTAATACTCTGCAAACTTATATTTGCAAAATCTGTTCATATATTTAGTAAATCTTACTCATGCATATGTTACAGTCAACTAAGAAAATGATTGTGGGTGCCTGTCTTACTTACAACTGTGTATATAAATACATTTAAAATGTTTTACTATAACTGTTTTTGTCCAATTCAAGAAAATGTTTTCATCTTTGGATACTTAACAAAATATCTTCTGTGAGGAAAAAAAGTGTATTCTTTAGTATAGCTGTTCTTTACTGTCTGGAATATGCCCTCAGAAAATATTTCAGATAGTAATCATTTATATGTGAATATATTTTTATTTTCATTTTCTATATTAATTATACCCTGAATGTCCATTGAAATGTATGCTTCAGTTTTTTTTCTTTTTCTTTTCTTTTTTTTTTTTTTTTTCCTTTTTTGGTGGAACCACGGATTGAACTTAAGCCTTGTGCTTACCGGGGAAGCGCTTATTCCACTGAGCCATCTCCCCAGCCCCAGTTTCAGTTTTTCTTGACAATTTTGAACATATCAGTCCATTGTCTTGTGAAATTGCATTCAGTATACAGATATTAACTAATAGCTCTCTCCACATTATTTTACCATTGTCTCTGTATTGAGAGTAATTTTTCCTTTTTGAAGGTATATTTGATTTTCTGTTTTTCTAAGTATTCAAAACAGATGAGTAGAGTTTCACACTTTATTGCTGCGCCATTCTCACCTCATTACTTTGAGGATTCACTTTTCTCTCTTCCCTGTTGTGTTTTCTGTTAGGCAGCAATCGCAACTCCTGAGAGTTCTTTTCTGATTTATAACTTGTTTTTCATAAGCTCCATCTCCATATGCCTTTGTAATATGCTTTCACACTATTCTTCAGCTTTTTCTCCTGGATCACAAATGTAATCCTCAACTGAATCCATTATACATTCATCCTGTCTATTGAGTTATTTCTCCAGGATTGCTTTTCATTTTATGATATTAATACAACTAAATTACTCCGTTGATATTACTTACACCTGCTGTGAAGTCCAGCTCAGACTATTAACTCTTGCAACTTCCCCGTTTTTACTCCTTTAAAATGCTAATTTTCTTCCAGCCGTTGATAATGCTTCAGCATGTACTTATTTTATAATTAAGTTTCCCTGGTTCACTTTATTTTGAATGTGCGCAGCAAGTTTGTATTATGTGTAGGTTCTGTGTAAGTCAACAGCTCCTAGCTATGGCAGTAGAGGACTCATTGGACATCAGTCTATGAGTCAGCACTTGCAGTAGCGCAGCAGTTTGCGCCCCTCCAATATAGTCTCACATAGTCTTCCTCAGTGGAAAACAAATACCCGACCTACCTTACTACTTCTACCTGTATCAAGGAGAGCAAAGAAAAGTATGTATAGGAACATTAAGATTCCTTAGCTGTAAATATCTTAGGTTGCATGGTTGTTTTGGGATCATGAAGAGACAAAGATAAGGATAAAACCTATATAATAAGGATAAGAAATTAGAACATTGCTTGTACACTAGATAAATTTTGGGATAACTTTTTTTAGGACATCTGATCCTGTGAGAAACATTCAAATGCCATCAGTGTTTACATTATTGTAAATTGACATTACAGTGACTGTCATTAAATATCATTACCATGAATATATGAGTAAAAGGATATTTTAAAATTACATATTATTTTTATGGCTAATAATTGGTGAGTTAAAAGCAGTTTTAGAAACTAATATGTGATTGTAGGCCAAAACAGAGGACCTGGATAAGTCAATTTAAAAAATAAATTCACCATGAGTACAATTAAGATTAAAAAAAAAATCCAGAAGGAAAGGCCTGCCCATACAATGAGACTGAACAAAAGCAATGTAAAATTGTTCTGGGTAATATTTGTAGACATATGGGATACCTAGAGCTAAGGCACTTAGCTGAATGCGATAAGTGGAAGATGGGAATCAAATTGAATTTCATAGTCTTTACTTCATGAAATATGAACCATTGATGTTTCAGAGAAAGATATATATATATATATGCATTTAGTGCAGGATCTACAGGGTCTCACTACACAGATAAGACTCATAGTGATCCTCCTGCTTTCAGCCTCCCAAGCACTGGGATTACAGTCATGCACCACCATGCCCAGTCTTAATGAATTTTTGAATGACTTCAAGTTTGTGATGATTTAAGATTTTTATTCATTAGTTTTCAGTAAGGTAAATTTTGCCAGGAATTAAATATAGCAAAGAAGTGGAAGCATTGTTCCACTATTCATATATTGTATTTTTATTTCTATGATATATTTAAATATAATTTTCAGCATTTAATGTAGACTACCTTAAAGAAAATACTTGAAAGAAATTTTGAATCATCATTAAAAAACTCTTAAAATTCAGGGGTTGGGAAATGGCTGAGTAGAATAAGAGCTTGCCTGGCAATTGCAAAGGCCTGAGTTTAATCCCCAGTTCTTCACAAAAAATAAATAAATAAAAGAAAATTCATATGCACAGTGGAATTTGAGGGTCATTAGACTGACTTATTAGCAAAATAAAATTAAAGAAAGTGGTGTATGTATGAATGGGAAGCACAAATGGTTTTATTGAAAAGAAGGTATTACAGCTACATTCTGCAACATTCAGCAGAACTTTTTGATGACAGGGCCACAGTGTGAAAGTGGAAAGTTTGCTGTAAAGCAAAGTGAAAATATATAGGCAGAATTGGGGGCAAGAAATTGTGAGGCCTGGTTGTGTTGTGCAAATGGACTCTAATGATCAAATGCACAGAAGATTTCATGCTGTTTAAAAATGTTTAATTCATGATAAAGTGTTGTACAAGTTAAGGGAACAGTCCTGCTTTGATGTTTTCAGGCTGTCTCAGTAATACAATATGTAACACACAATGAGAAACCAGATATTAAAATTTTGTTCACCTTCTATCAGTAGTGAGTCTTGGCAACTTTATGATGTGCTGTATTAGCAGTGTCATTGGGTGTTACTCGCTGCTGCCCAGTAAATTGTAACAAGAAACTGCTGTGGATCACCATGTAACACTTGGACATTCCATCTCACAGGCAGATGTCAGAAAGTGAAATCATAAAGGAAAGTATCAGACAGTAAAACCTCTAGAAAATGCAATAGGAAGAGAGAAGTTCCAATAACTAGCATTTCTCATCTCTTACAGCACGTTCAACCAATTTACGAAGAAAAGTAAATTAGTTTTAAACAAGGTGTTACATTTTATTAATAATGACAAGAATGGAGAAGTTGGCCTACTTTTCAGAGAAGTAAAATTTTGGGATATGTTCATGAAGTCTTAGTCTTCCCTGGTTTCTCTAATGCAGTAGCATATTCAGGGTGGCTTAAACATCTGAATTGTGTTTCCTAAAATTCTAGAAGGAATATCCAAGATGAAAGTTCAACAGAATTGTGTTTCTGCTGAGGAACTGTTTCTATGCAGCCTGCTGCTGCCCTACTGTGTGCTTCTGTGTTCCCGTTTTAGTCGGTGCTCATAGAGAAACAGAAAGAGTTCAATTATGTTTTCCTTGTGTGAGGTTAGGAATCCTGCATGAGGCGCTCTGTCCCCTTGGCCTAGTATAAACCTAGCTACGTTACAAAGGTCTCACCTCAGAGGGTCATCCTGCTGAGAGACAGTGTCTATTACACAGCTAGACGTATCCGTACGATTGCCTAGGTGATGTCTTCACTGTCTCCACTAGGAAGGTAACTGTACAGTTAAGAAACACTAACATAACGTGGTTTTGGCTTTCCAGGTCAACCTCTAACATAGAGACAGAAAAAAATAATAACATACACATATTTGATTGTTTTGTGTTTCATTTTTCTGACATATAATGAAAACAGAAAATGTTCCTCCCTTACAGCTCCTCCCTCTAGGGTAGACCAGTCAGGCATGGAATGATGCTTGTTTTGATTGCATTTCTCTCATCATAGAAAATAATGTGGGAAGCACTCAGTCTAGAATTTCTAATTTGGAGGAAAAATGTGGCCATGAGCCAAGAAATGGGTGAAGAAGCTGTGGAGCAAGGAAAAGCTAAGGAAATGAATGCTCTTCTGAAGTCTGCAGGTGAGAAACTGAACTGGCATCTTGACTACAGCCTCTTTCAGATTTCTGGCATCTAGAATTTTAAGAAAACAAATTTGTGTTACTTTAAGCCACTAAGTTTTTGGAAATTGATCAAAACAGCTGTAATATGACTGGAATGTTCTGAGCAATGTGAATTCCAAGTTTCACTCAAGAATCACTGCAAAAGAACATACCTCTTGGTAGGATTTGCAGATGATCTATCAGCACATGAAATTTATGAACACTGTTTATATGGATGATGCACTAAAATTTGAGACTACATGCTTCACTTGCATGCTTTTAGACACTTCTTGGTAGGTCTTTTTCTCCTTCTGAGTACATGTGTTCTCTAAGAATGTCCTGAATATTTATACAAAATTTATTAATTTATGTCAACACAATATCAGGTGCAATCAGAAGCTCCACGTTCCCTTTACGTCTTGCTTTATTCTTTCATGTGAAACACTATTAAAACCATTTTAGAATGTATTTCTTGTCTTTAAAAATTATGACTTTTTAAAATTAATATGTGTATACCAAAATATCCAACATGAAAAGTTAAAGGAGGAAGGAGTTATTTAGTTCACAGTGGTAGAGATGTCAGTCCATAGTTGCTGAGGCAAGGTGTTGCATGGCAGAGGAGAAAAAGTTCATGGTGGAAAAAGGCAGCCAAAGCAACAAAGAAGAAAGGGACAAGCCTACTTCTTTACCTTATATTTTATCCAGTCAACTGGGATTAGGACAGTGCCAATCCAATCGATGGACTGATCCAGAAGTCACCCCCTTTAATTACAGTGTTCTTGGATACTATAAATGTCCTATTCAATTTTATACGTATGTACTTACCTTTATTTGAAGAACAACCTGACTGATCAAGCTGTACGTATCTCAAAGATTTATAAGGGCATTAAATGCTAAATTAGCAGTGAGTGATAAACAAACAATTTTTAATGTATTGATCTCTAAAGGTATACTGAACTGCTTACAGTCTCTTTTGAATTTTAAAGTCTTATTTGACAATGATTGTGAACTTAGAATACTGTGATTCATATATCTATCAAAAGAGATTATACCCTATATATCATGCACTGTGAAAATTACAATTACACAATGAATATGGTTTATTTAATAAAGTGCTCGACTCATTTAAATTGCCACAATTTTAATCTAAGATCACTTTCAATTCTAAAATTCTACTGTTCAGTCACTTTTTAAAAATTCTGTGTTCGTGTTTAATGGGAATAAAGTATATAACATTTCCACAAATTATTCATTGGTGCTCTTTCCTTTGCTTTCAGGTCACCGAAGGTACAGCACTTAATTCAGCTGTTAACCATTTTAACCTGAAGGGTTGTTGAGAATAAATCCTCTTTGGAAAGCTTGCTAAGGTCCACCGATGATTCCAAAGTAGCTTGAGAATCAATCAGATTAACTAAAACATTTTCTACTAGACATCTATTAGAAAGCGGAGGTCTGTATAATGCTGCTTTGACATTGTGAACTGTCATCATTTCAGCTCTACGAAATGAGCACTAAATTTAATACATGAGACAGATTTTCCCAAAATAGTGGTTTTTTTTTTTTAATGAAAACGATCATTTCTGGCTATCATTACATTCATATATGTAGTCTTTTTTTTCCGTGCAGATTTATTAGTTCATGATTTCAGCTTCCCTCACAAAATTTCCAAATATTTTAAGGGAAACAAGATCACAATAGAAACAAAATATGATTTTATCATATCTTTTTTTTATTTTTAAAGTGAGTACAAATTACAATACAGACAGAAAATTACAAGTGATACAGAATCTCACATAACAAAGTAATATGAATGTCACAGTTTTATGTTGTGATGCATAGTGCTGTCTTCTGAGCAGGTATTCATATTATCAGATGTATGCTTGTAAAATTGGAAAAAGAAAGAAATGTTTTAGAAATTAAACAGTTAAAAAAAGAAAAACAATTCAGCAAAGGAGACCAAACAAATTAAGAATTATATGCTACTTTCCATAGACCAGCAGAAATGCACAGTACAGTTGTCCAGACCATTCTCCTTACATACATGGATAAATCATTTTCTCTACTCCTCTCCTGTCCTTCTCTTCAACTCAGTAACTCTTTCCTTTTGAATAAATTCATCCCCTTTTCTCAGTATCTTTTGTACCCTTTAGATGCCATTTTTCTCTTTGAAGGTCTCACACTAAGGAGACAATACAATTTTTGCACCTACAGGTTTGATTTATATCTTAAACACAGATTGAAGCGTTGAATCATAATGGAAAAAAAATTTAAATGTTAAAATAGTACTTCAACTGACACAAATATAAAACTTGATACTTAAATTCTGCTAGTAATTAGAAGACTGAAAATCCATTCAATCTATCTGTAATTTCTTCATCAATAAATGCTTTTGAAGTAATTAGGTTTGAATAATTATTAAATATGTCTATGATATTATTTAACATATCTGTGAAATATATAAAATATTTATATTGACTTTACAAATCAAGCATTTTATTTATTTCATTAACTACTTACTCAACCAATTCCTAGAAATTTAGCAATTTGTAGTAAATGTCTAATAAATATTACTATAAAGCTTTATCAGTTAGTTGAAGTGTTGAGTGACAATTTTTTTAAATATAAGAAAATACTTCAACCAATGAGGAATTACATCCAAATTCTAAGAAAGTAAAAGAAATTAAAATTTCAGAAATTTTAGTATTATCAATTTTCACAAATTTATTCATACGACATAGACATATATGAAGTCAAGCATATCAAAGACAAATTTTGTTCACAAATCAATGGGGCCTTGAATATTTTATAGCATCCATGATAACCATCCTGACAAACTTTTTTCCATTTGTAAGAGTCTCCTAATATAAATTCACTGGGTTATAAAGTAAATGAAGATTCTAATGTCCAAAATCAAACACTAGTACAAACATACTATATGTAACTTTCTGAAAGCAACTTACATTAAGTCATTTTCAAAGCATCAAACGTTGTTAATTATTCTGCTGTAAACGTTAAAGCTGATGGACTCTTTTCATTGCTAGTAGCATTATGATTATGCAGCTACTTGTGTTTCAAAAGATAGCACTGTAAAGTACTCTGATAGCAGCCATGATTGAATTCCTGACATTTTATTCAGTGAAATTCTGTGTTGATTCTCACTTTTTAAACTGTCTTTGTATTCTTTTTTAAAATGAAAAAATGTAAAAGAAAATGTATTCTGGATTATAAACAAATTCAGAATTTTGTTGAATAATTTAAAAATACAAATTTGAAGAGAAACTACCGTGAATTCTATTATAAAATAACATATTTCTATAAGGCAAATATCAAGTATCAAGTCTTAAAAAAAGTATAAAGTCTTAATTTCTCCAAAATCCTAACTGATTTAGAAATATATATTCTAATACATAAACTGTATTTAGTGTAAAGTGTGTAA
>NW_004524582.1:4413098-4414977 GCF_000260255.1 Octodon degus
ATCTCAGCTTGCTCCCGAGGATGAGGTCTGCACAGCAGGTTGGGGATACAATCAAACCTGGCCATGGTGCTCTGCCTCAGCAGACACTTTAGTCCCTGAGCTATCAGGCTGGCCCTAAAATATTTTTTATTTTCTTGAAGAGAAGGAAAAAAAAACAAAAACCAAAAACCAAAAAACAAAACTGAGTCTGACAGTTGAGTTGCTGCTGAAGACCTTAGTACTGCTGTTCAATTAAATTGTCAGGCTTGCAATAAATTCTGATTAAGAATTTACACATTTATGAACAGATTAACAGAGCTAATTGATTTTGATCTGTTAACTTCAATTTGCAGCTTTAAAAATGTGTAACCTCACTCAGAATTATGATTTGAAGCTCCTGTGTTTGAATTAATGTATGTCACCTGTGAGCTCATGTTAAGGAGAATTTTAGTGAAGTGTGTATTTTTCTGTGTGGCAACTCTGCATGATAAATCCTGATATTGAATATATGTCCATAAATGTCCCTATTTAGAAATATGAGGCAACATTTTCATCTCATTTATTATGTGTCAACCATTACTTGGCCTTCCATGCAGATAAAATAACTCAGAATGCTTTTGCCTGTTCATCATACTCTCAGATTTTTCCTTCAGTGACAAGCATTTAGTTGGGGGATTCTAGGTCAGTTGTTACCTCACTATATGACCACAGTTGTATATCATGTAAGATATTAAATACTTTGGGAATATGATTACACAATTGATACAAATTATTGCTGGTAATTATATTATGAGGTTGTAACAATCATAGTTTATAGAAATTCAGTACTTTTCCATACTGAACATAAGTATGAAATTGTGTGGGGCTTTTATTTGCTTTTATTTCACTGTGTTTTTAAAATTTTGGCAAGAATCAGACTACAATTTAAACCACTTAATGGACAATATAATTCTATACCACACAAGCCTTAAACAACTTAACCAATACTTTTATCATACAAATAATTTTTTTTAGGTAAACACCAATGAAACATACTCAAATATACTTAGTTTCCAGTAGAATTTTATCATTGTTTACAAGAGGAAAAATGTTCTACTCTAATTGGTACTATGGAGACATTTCACTCATTACTAGAAATTTTACCTTCTCTAAAATAAAGAAGTATAAGAATAGTAAAATTTCAAGTGCTCTTGCTACCTCTATTCAAAAATTATTTAATCTCATCAAGAGCTCTAGTTTCACCATATGTTATTTCTTATTTATTATTCCGTATATGTGATTATTGTCATATTTATATGCTTTGGTTACAAGGCTTATTGAAATCTCATTTGCTGGAAATATCCTTGAGTCCTTGTTCTCTTCCTTTCCTACAATTGTCTGGAGCAATGGTTATAAAACTGAAAAATTACTTTCAGCATAAAATTTAAGGACAAACTATAATATAATCAAAATAAACAATGCTGTGATGCAATATTTAAAATGTCAATATTAATACAAATTTTCCTCAAAGCAAAATATTAATGCAGGTAATATCAGTATTTTTCTTTATATCTCAAATATCAATGTGGCTAGACAGTGTTACTCATGTCTGCTGAAGTCAGTTATATTCCCAGTACGTATAAATCTTACTCAAATATTTTCTAATTCCTTATGGATTGTATTTTTTTCATATAGAAACTGGGTATATCACTAGAAAGAATAGACACTTGAATTCTATCAAATTGGAGTTCCAGTCTCTACTTCGTAGTATATTATGTATTTATTTAGTTAATTCCTATTAATCCTTTAGACTCTTAATAAATTTCACGGGTAAAATAGGGATATAGATAACAATGAATCAATTTTAATCAGCTAGGGCTGGTGAGATGGCTCAGTGGTCTAAAGCACCTACTTAGAACAA
>NW_004524582.1:4415272-4429535 GCF_000260255.1 Octodon degus
CTTTAGACCACTGAGCCATCTCTCCAGCCCAGCTATGTAATTATAAAGTGTATATAAAAGATTTAAAAACTGCACAATCTCTGTAGATCAAATCCCTGTTGCAAGTATACATATCTCCATGTACTTTGTACAGTTTTCACAATTGAAAAACCTACTTATACAACCTTTTAAAAAACCTTTTGAACTAAAATGCAAAAGGGTTCAGTTTATGTCCTTTTTTCCAGATATGTATTTCAAACACTCAGTATGTCTAATGAAAAGTTGGCATTCACAGAAGATAAAAAAGATCAAACACTTTTTAATGAGAAATATTTGAAGAACTGTTGTTAAATTTGCATTCATTGTATTCGTTTCCATTCAACTTTCAAGGAAAATGACCTAGAAAGAGTATTTAAATAATGTATTCATTGATTTTCAATATGAATGGCATTGCAATGCACATACTAAACTTGCAGGAGAAGTTACACTCAGAGCGCTAGTTATTATATTAAGCAGTACGTCAGAAATGAAATTTTCAACATGGATCTTTTTTATAATACATATCATATAATTCAAAAACTACTTTCAGTAAATTACCTTCATACACTCTAAATAAAACCAACCATGATCAAAATGACAAAAAAACCCTAAAACTACGTCAAGATAATGCTTAATTAACAAGCATTAAAGCCGCTTACAGATTCTCTAAAACATGACAATTGTACAGAAATAAAATTATAGACACTAGGAACCAGAATATAAATTATAACCACATAGAAAATATTTTTATGCGTTTATCATTTGTTAACTATATAACTGTGGCAAGCTTCTGAGTCCTCTGCAATATTATTTTATAAACTTTATGATTATTTGAAGAAAGAATATCATGAGATGAGTGATACACTGTAAAACTCAATATAAATATTTACATAGTCATTATATGTAAAGATATTTTCCAGTTTTAAGATATTGCAGGGTTGAGTAAATTAACTTATAATATATACTGAATTTGTTCAATACTGCTGTTATGTGTCTTTTGTAAAGACTTTATCCAGTAAACCTAAGCAAATTATGACATCCATAGCATTATCTTTCAGGAAATTATAATCCTTTGTCCTTAAAGCAATAACTGGCCCTCTAGTAAATCACAGGGTGTGTTTTTCTGCCTCTGGAGATTATAGCATGCTTCAGAAAGTCTATCAAAATTCATCTCAGGTGCCGACAATTCAGTATATGTGTTTCATTTTTAGGCGTGATGTCATGCTTGAAAGGGCAACATAATAGCAATGTAGTTACTCTGTGACAGATAACAGCCCTGCTAGGAGAACCTGAGCCCTAGAAAAACGTAAAATTCTTAACGCAAAGAAGTGATCAAGTTAAAATCTTTTCATATCCACCGTGAAATGCAAAAACAGAGTCTGAGGTCACTGGTCTGTGAGGTAAGAGTGCTGCAGCAAGGCGATCGCTCAACTTTCGTTTATCGCCTTTGACAGATCTGGTGTATTGGGAAGCACAGGGAAGAGGTGATGTCTACAGTGTTCACCTGGGAAACAAAGTCTAAAGTATTTTGTGGAAGAGAAATATTGGGAGGTATAACATTTGCTGAAGCAAGTTTTAATTAAGGCTGTGTATAAATACAATAAAAACTCTCAACACATTTTTAAAATTTTTGTGACTATGTATTACTTATGTATAAACCTATTTTATATTAGTCTGATGATAGCCTAATTACTTGATTAAAAAATCCCAAGATATTTCAATAGATGTACTTAGTTTAGAATCAATTTTACTTTTCATGAGGGCTGGCCAAATAGCTCAATGGATTAAAGCGCCTGCAAGCAGGCACAGGGGCCGGGAGTTCAATCCCTGGACCTGCCATACTGGGCCCACCCCCGGGGCATGCTGAGAAGGCAATTGAGATTGGGCATGGTGACACCCCTGTAATCCCAGCTCTTAGGAGGCTGTAAACAGGCATATCACTATAAATCTGATCTACTAGTTAGACCCTGAACATCCTGTAGACCCTTCCCTAAAATATACAAAAAAAAAAAAAAACTTTTTACTGTTCATGTAAATTAAATATTTCTTAGAATAATATACTCATACATTCAAAATTGTTATAACATTATGAACATTTACATTTTTTTTTTTCGGTACCAGGGATTGAACTCAGGATCCTGTACTTGCCAGGCAAGCATTTATTCCACTGAGCTATCTCCCTGGCAATATTTATAAATTGTTACTTCACTAATTTTTTTGTGCCAGGTAGGTGTCAGGGAGATAGCTCAGCGAACTAAGTACCTGCTTTGACAAGCTCAGGCACCTTTTTCCCCTCCCAGCACCTTATGCAGGACCGGCCCTTGGGAAACAGGAGGACACTATGAGCTGCGGAGTGGGTCCCTGTACCAAATTCATAAATTTAAAAAAAGTTCTGGAATATTTGTTCTGGGTACTTAAAAAGGCTTTTGAGCTCAAGTATTGAATTGAGTATCTTTACATTCAAATTAATTCCATTTTAAAAAGTGTAATAACAAAAATATTTTCACTCTGATTGCATGGCTGAGCATATTATTAAAATCAACATTGTTTAGAGTTGAGATTAAAATAAAACAACACTGCAAAGAATGTTCTTTAGAAATGAGTATACTGAAGAAAAGAGCAGTTAGGATACCAATGAGCGTCACTTTCCTGGGTACTAAGTCAATATATTTGAAAATTTTTTCCCTGAATTTTATTATGAAAGTATTTGAAAACAACCAAAGAAAATGCATTTAATGTACAGTTTTTAATAATTTAAAACTTTGAAACCAATCTTCTGTATGAACTTTAACATGCTTAAAATTTAAACATGATTTCCCCCAATTTCTAGTGTACTCTATTCAATAATAGACTTGGTTTGCTCTATTTGTCTGGTTAGTCATATCAGTTCCTGAGATGGTTGGATGTGCCCATGTGAAACACTGCTAATTTCTTGATTATTGCAAAATAATGCATATCATTTGGAGATGATTTACTTCACATTTGATGTGCTAAAATGAGTCTAGGCTAACAACTTTAGAAAGGAAGAGCAATTATGAAATGGTCACTGATGGAAAAACTGTCCAGCTGTTAACACAATGATATGATTATTTATATAATATAATAAGATGACAAGTTTAGAATTTTCCTGTTAACTTGAGAATTTTACCTGTTCTACATGATTTCAGAGAGGAAAAATGGAAACGTTTCTGAATAAAGTGAAAGAATAATCTGACAGAGGAGGTTTTCATACATGTACCATCACTTTTGCCAATGCGTGGTCCAGCTCTGAAGTAGACAGCTCCTTGAGACAGGGGCGTTTCTCTTACACACATCATGATTGAAATTCTGAAGGACAGTTTCTTCAGGAGTGAATAAGAAGTGGTAAATACCTTCTAAAATTAGAAGTATTTTCTGCTAATATTAAGTCATTTTGTGATGATATGGAAGTCCACTGTATAATGTCAATATTTACTCTTTATTATGATATCAAATACTATGTTAATAGGTTTTCTTTTATTACTTTATCCAGTGACTGCAAAAAGACCATGACAGAGATGTGTGAGTAGAGAATGGGTCAACTACCTTTAAACATTGTGATACATAAAGACTTGTGCAAGACTGAGGTAGGAGGATTGTTGCAAGTTCGAGACCAGCCTGGGCTACGAAGTGAACTCAAGGCCAGCCTGAACTACATAAAGAGACCTTGTCTCATAGAGACAAGCAAACAAACAAAAAGAAACTTGTGACCAAATTATACACTTTAAGAAGATCAATATCAATATATATAAAGCAAAAATTTCCTTTTTGCTAGAAGTAATCCTGATCTTGATGCTGATTCCTTTCTGATTATTGTACTGAGTCATCCCATTTCCACTCTGAATCCGATCAGGATAGGATGCTGCTGTGGACACTGCCCTTCCAGAGGGTTTCCTGCTCATATCTATGAAGGAAAGCAGCACATTCTCCAAGAATGAATCACTCTTTCTCTCAGGATCCAGGCCTTCGCCAAGAGGAAGTAAAATCCATAATCAAAAGTTGCTCTTACTCCATTCTGTTCAATTATCTAAGAGCTATTTCCCATGTGTTAAGACCTCAAATGAAAAAAAAAATGCCTACTATGTGTTTCATCTGCTAGTACATACTCAGAACACACAAGATATTTCTGAAGGTGAGAAGGATTTAACTGGTTCATACAGTAAGTTAATGGAAAACAGTTTAGTAACTGCATCGAACATCATGATTAGGATAGGATCTTCCCTAAATTCAGCTTCAAGAGAGCCAAATATTTTTTGAAACATTTGGCTCAGTAACAGGTAGAAGTTAGTGTTGTTTTCATAGTGTGTGGGCATTTTGCAATGTGCAACAATTTATAACAAGGTTGGAATGGATAATTAGCATAGACAGATATAGACAGAACTGAAAATCAATGCACACAATGACGTAAAGCTATAGAACTACTCATACAGATTAGTGTAGAAGTAATATCAATAATGTTTAATACTCAATATTTGCATTGCCTTGAGGATACAAATATTGTTTAATAAATGATAGTTTTGTGTAGACCATTATCTCATAAAATAATTTCTCTCAGTAGCTCTCATTTGTGGTTCTGGAATTATTAATCTGTATATTATCATTTTCCATATCCTTTCATGTTTGTTATTTTTCCAACTTCTTTAACTGCACTAAATTCTGAGTAACTTCTTTTTTTAAACATTTTAGCTCAAAAAATTCTCAGTATTGTCCAATATTGATTAAATCAATAATGAATATCAGTGATAATTTTTATCTTACAATTGCAGAAATATAGATTATTATTTTAAAATATACTTTATTGTATATAAAGCTAGCATTTATTCTTTAATTATTAAGATACCCAATGTGAATAGTTAGCACCTGAGTCTGACACATCCAATAAATAATTTCATTGAATATTTTTTTATTCTTTTAGTGTGTTTTACTAATGATATACATTTCATTTATTTATTGCTAACTTTTCAAAAGGTAATTTTTCCTGGAGTTTTATTTGTGTTAGTCTGAGGCTCTACTTTGTCAATTATTTTCCTTGGAAAAAATTCTGTGTTTGTTTCTGTCTATTGTAGCAGAGAACTATCAACCATGAGTCATTTTAATTTCCTTGCAATGCATATATTTACTGTTATAGAATTTTGATCTTTGTCTGTGTGACCACAGGCTAACTCTCATTTGCAAAGCATCAGAAGATATTTGTAGTTTTTCTTACTAAATCTCATAAAGCCAGATAGCGTTCTTATAATTTTCATACATGATAGGGTAATATGAGATTCATCATCTTGAAATATGTAAAATTTTAATTTAACATTGATAAGCAGTTGTAATGCTTGCCAAAAAAATAAGCCCTACTTACTCTCTGATTAATTTCTATTTAATATTGATAAATATATTTAATATTTTCCTACATAGTAATCTCTATTTGTTAATTGAAACAAACTTCAGTTATTGTAATTCCAGGTAGGTGGAGGTAGTTTGGAGATACAATTATATTTCAACTGATGTTAACTCTATTAATAACAAAATACAATTGATGTGGTTATTAATAATGAGCTACATCCTTTTGTATAAGAAAAACCTTAATGGTAGTATGACATCACATTTGTGTTTATTTTTTCTTAATATCATAAAATTTACTAACATTTCAAAAATCTCAGAAAGAGATTTGTACAAATTAAAATTTAAGATACAGTTTACGTCTATCAAATTATATAACATAGCCAAGTGTTAGGTTTTTTCACTTATAATTTTCCTCAGTGGTTTATTAAATTATGTTTTTCATACTTTACTTTTTATACACTCAAAGCCCTTCATGATTGTATTTAGCTGAAATTATACAAAACTCTAGAAGATCAATATGTGCTTCAAAATTTATTAAAGATTTTAGAATATTATAAGTGCACATGTCATGAAAAGTAAAATAAATAGAAATAAAAATGCTGACAAATGATTTTAGTTTTATGGTTTTTTAAAGCTGGTATTTGGTGATGGTTGGATAGCATCAGTAGGGCAAATAAAATGAAGCTTTGACAATTCGAAATGTGTAACACAGTAGAAAGATATGGAGAAGATACACACACTCACAAACATGCATTTTTAAGAGAAACATCAGAAATGTCTCTTGCAACTCAGTTAAGATTGATCTTTCTTGATATTTTATAAACATTCTGTGTTCTCATTATTTCATTATCTCAATTTGGTTTTTTATATATATTTTACTTCCATTCTGCTGTCAATCTTGAGAGTGTTATTAAGAAGAGGATCTATGATGTCTCTGAAAGAACTAGAAGCTAAAAATAATCTACTAACGAGTGTGAGATTATCAGTGAAATAATAATTTGAAAGGTTTTAGAACAAACATCTATATATCTGGGCACGTATATGATAAAATTTGGTGTTCTAAATAGCATATGTAATGATCTGAACTTTTCTCTGGTTTCCATGTCCCACAGAAACACATACTTTTCTGATATTTTTATAGTTATATATTATGTATAACCATAGATAGCTTACAATATGTTAACTATTTTAATTTCTGTGAGCACCCAGAATTTTACATTGAATGTAATTTATGTTCAAACATTGTTTCATTGCTTGCATGTTTGTTTTTCAAACTAATGATGAATTTTTTTCTCTATTGTATACATCATTTTATTCATTATGTTGTATATGGTTACCTGGTGCTTCTGGAAAAACATATGTAATAACCTTCAATGAAACGGTTTTATTTCAAAATAAAGTTAACAGGGACCTGTGAGATAGCTCAGTGGATTAAGCACCTGCTTAGGCATCCTTAGGCAAGTGCAGGGACCACGGTTTGATCCCCAGCACAGCATACCAGGGCTGACCAGAGTCTGGTTATAGTGGGGTACCCCTGTGTTATGGTTTGCGTCTGATTGTCCCCCAAAAGCCTCATGTAAGTTATGGGGCAGACGAGGCTAGCTAGAGGAGCAACGAGTGGCTTGAGGGGCGGGGCCAGAGAGGCTGGGACTGTTAAACAGGTTAGCACGTGCTTCCTCAGAGATGTGGAAAGGTTCATCCAGGACAGGGCAGTGCCCCAGCCTCTCCTCCAAAATCTTGAAACCTCTGGTAACTGTGGACTAAATAAACCTTTCCTTCCCTCATTTTGAGTCAGGGGTATTTGTTCCAGAAACAAGAGAAGAGTAACTAATATACCCTGTAATCCCAGTGTTGGGGAGGCTGTAAAATAGGAAGATCAGTATGAAGCTTAGCTATAATGAGACCCTGTAACAATCAAATGAATGAATGAATAAATAAATAACGTTAAAACAATCAGCGATTTAACAGTATGAAGACAATATCACTTACTAATTAATGTGATGGAATTTTGAAGTGAAGAAACCTCATTATAATCCAGGTATTATCATGAAGATTTCTCCCAAACAATACCTGTTTTGTAACAAATTCAAAGGAATGAAGCTAAATAAATACCAAAGGAACTGTTTAGGGGGGGGAAAAACAACAACTATGATGTAATGTCAGAGAACAGCATTGCATCAAGTTAAAAAGAAGCCATCAGCACTGATGACATTGTATCTAAGGCACAAGGTTCTGAGCCACTTAAGATGACTGATATTTAAGGATGTGCAAGACACTGTAGCAAGTAATTGAAAAATAGAACCCTGATGTCACAGCAAATTTGGAATTCCTTCTCAGAACAAAGTTATCTTGTAACTTTTTCCCACATACTCTTCAGTTCTTCAGTCTCTTTCAGATTAGTAGAAGCAGCTTGCCATATGGACAGCTCACATGTACCCAGGGGTGTGCTATCTCTCTTGAGGAACAGACATTCTCTCTGAGCCTCTTTCCAAGGCCCCTGACTCAGTGCTTACTTGCTTTGTAGAAGTCCTCTTTGAATCTGATTTTTCCAACACAAAAGTAAAACTCTGTAGGGAACCATGCTGAGCTTTGCTTAGTAAAAAGCTTGAAGCGCACAGGGGACTTTTTTTGTATCCAGAAGTAAACAGCATGGTCTTAAACAAATCTACTAAGCAATGCTACTCTGAGGTTTTACTGCATGGGAGATAAAAACAGTCACCTATTTATCCACTCTGTGGGCAGTGTCTTTTACTTCAATAGGTCTTTTACTTTGTAGGGAAATTGAAGTGGACCATCTTTAATCTTGCTAAAGGAAGGGGGCGGAGGGTGGCGAGATTTAGAAGCTTGGAGTTAATTATCTATCCGATGTTCTAAGGAAAATACTATCTTTTTATCTCTTTATGTGCACTGTTTGACATGCTCAATTTGAATTTTAAGATTTAATTTTGGAACTTCTCCTACCACCCTATTAATTAGAAAATAAAAACATGTACAGTATTAATGTCCATTGATATCTGCTAAACCTGCTCTTAATTTCCTTTTTCTCTTACTTAAATATTGCCCTTTAACAATTGACATTATCTGATATTATTAGATAATGGTTATTATATTATCTGTTATTATCGTCCTTTTAAGGTATATAATAATCCGTTTTATGAGAAAACTACGTTTTATTCATTAATCTTTTTATAGATACTCAGGTTGTTCATACCTTTTGAGTATTATAGATCGTGGTGCAATGAACAGTTCTACTCAACTATCAGATTTAGACCCTGTTTTCCAAATTCTAGTAACTCTACCGAGGACGAACCTTGCAGGATCATATTTTAATTCTATGTTGAACATTTTAGATATCAGTAAGCTGGCTGCCAGAATGAATTTTACTTTCCTGCTAGCAGTGCTCATGATCTCTAGGTTCTTCACATGTTTTCCAGTACGTTTCACATCATTTTAGCAATAGTCATGCTAGTACGACTAAGCTGGTGTATTATTTTAATTATTATGTCACATACCCCAAAATAATAATAACCAACATATTTTCATGTATGTATTGGATAGTTCTATGCCAATTGCATAAAACTTTTAATATTTGCTCATATTTCCGTTGCATTGACATTTTGTTGTTGAATTTGAATTAATTTTCTACAAGTGTTGGAAGAGAATCTTCAGTGAAAGATTTAATGACTGTTATAGTCTTGATCTAAAATGACTTCCAAGGGTACTGGGTTCAAACATGAGGCATTTGAAATTTGATTGGATCATCAGGCACTATGCTCATCAGAAGATTCATCCCTGACAAAGCCGATAGGCGAGTGCGTTATGAGGAGATGTGACCTTGTGGCTGATCACTCACTGTGACTTGGGGGAATTCATGTCCTTGCTCACCCCTTTCATCTCAGCTTCCATAGAATATTTGTTGTTTTGCTGCCATGCTATTCTACCACGTCATTTTTGTCTTGAATCCGGCTGACCACAAGCTCCAGGCACTGGCCTTATGCCAAAATAACACTTTTCTTTAAGTTGTAGGTGCCAGATTTTGTGTCAACATGTTAGGAAGGTGATTAAAGCAGAAAATTGATATGAATAATGGCAACATGGAAATGCTTGCAACCTTTTTCAAGAGGAGTCTGGAAAACTTTGAAGATGAGGGTTCGAGAAGCCCTTCAATTTTGAGTAGTGTTTGATATGCCTTTGTGTTACTGGTAAGAACTCAGAGGACCAGAGTACTAAAAGGAATGTAAATAATAAAGACCAGTGTCAGAGGTTTTATTGGGAATAACTCCATTGGGAGTTGAGGAGAAATGACAAATTCTGGTAAAATTTGTCTACCTTTTAACCACATCTTGAGAATTTATTGGAGACAAAGGGAATTACACTATTGAATTTGGCAAAATATTTTTTTCATGGCAGCCCAAAATTTATTATATGGTATGGGTAATGCTATTTGCTTTCAGCCAGATTTACAGTGGTACCAAAATAAAAAAAGCAAAGCTAAACTAAATAATGTAAAGTTTCACTACTTAAGAAAACAGCAAAGAAGTTAGAGCAAAGCAGAAAATCATTGAGAAAATATTAGACTAGAAATACTGTTAGTGCACTGCAATCAAGAGATTGTCAGATCACAATAAAAGTGAACTCTTCAATGTGCCTTAGAAAATAGCTGTGGCAAAATAGATAAGTGGTCCTAAATAACATAAAGCAATATTTAATATATTTAGTTCATGGTCTACAGGGTCACACTACACATATCAGACTTGTAGTGATCCTCTTGATTTCACCCTCCCAAGTGCTGGGATTATAGGTGCGCTCCACCAAACCCAATCTCAGTCACTGTCTCTGCATGCCCCAGGGGTGGGGCCAGCAAGGCACATCATGAAACAACTTGTATTGGTCAGTTTTCCATCTTTTGGGAAAAATTATCCAACACAATTTAAGAGAGTAGAAGTTTGTTGCAGCTCAGGTGTCAGAGGCTTAGCCCATATTATGCTGGCTCCAATACAGAGAAATGGCAAAAGAACACAAAAGGACACCTAAGTCAGAAAGAGGCAGAGAAAGGACAAGGGGAAACAATTTGGTGATCACACCGGGTGTTTCTTAATCTAGACAGGATAACAGTGAAATTCAACCAGATGACCAGTTTAACCATTTCACATTTGAAAAATGCTCATATATATTTCATTTACTTTAATTTACAGAGGATTAAACATGGTGACCCATCCAAAATTAAAAGCAGTAGGGCTGACCAGATAGCTCAGTGGACAAAAACACTGCTTATACAGAGCTCAGGGACCAGGGTTCAAAACTCAGTGCCACGAGTTGTGCCAACCTCTCCCCCAGGGCACACTGAGACAGTAATTAAGACTGAGTGGGATAGCACAGGCCTGTGGTTCCAGCTCTTGGGAGGCTGACAACAGGTGGATTACTAAGAGTTCGATCTACGTAATGAGATCCTGTAGACTTTGTACTAAATACATAAAAAAACAAAGACAGTAAAAGAATTTATGAAGACACAAGAAAATGACTTTACGTTAAATATTATACAAAGTAAAAAAGAATAGCATGGCTAAAACTACCCTTCATAAAATTTTATGGAGAAATAAGATATTTTGGGGGTGATATTGGGGATCGATCTCAGGACCTTGCATTTCTCAGGCAGGTGCTTATGCTACTGAGCCATTTCCCCAGCCCCAAGAGAGGAGGGTATGTTTTTGGTACTGGGAATCTTAACTTGGCCCCAAGACATTTTAATGTTATAAATAAGACTAAGTAATATTAAAGATGAAATATAGTTTTTACCATTTCCCTTTCCATTTAATAGCGGTTTAGAGAGATTTTGATATTTTGACAAATTCTAATATCACTCATTTTTAAGATTATTCCCTTAGTTTCAGCTTTTGAACATTTTGAAGCTTTTGTAAAAGTAGTACTTAGAGATTACTCCTGAAGATTATTCTTAGGATAAAAATTCTGTTTGTACTTCCACAAGTTTTCTTACATATAAATCTTTCAATTTATTATAACAATTTCATGTGAATAGATACATAAGTAAATTTTCAAGCAAACTAATTTAGCTAATACATTTCTCAGTATTGAATTTTGAATATTTTTCTTTCAATTTATTTTGTTTTAACCACTGATTTAACTCTGATGCAAATTCTAAGCGTTTGTGCTGCTAATTTGTATAACTTTAGTAATGCTCACAGATGTTTAATTAGCTTCTAGTGAACTACATACTTATTAAAAATATTAGCAATTCACTTACAAATCCCTTAGAATATTTAAATAATGTTAAAGCTCAAAATAGTGCAAAAATTTATAAAATCCATACTGAAATGAAAGCTGCAGAAATGAACATATGTTCAAAGCATATTGCACTTATCTAATTTGTATGCATTTGTTAACCTAAATAAAGGAAATTGTTATATGTTTTAAAATAGTATTAGAATATGAGTTGGCCCCATATTCCATGTGCTTCAAGATTTGCTGTTCAATATGTTTTTCATAGCAAAAAAATAATTTCATTCATTTTTATTTCAAATGTTCATTTCTCTCTTATTGACCGTAATATTTTAAACTCTTTATTAACAATTTATAAAATTCAAATACTATACAGTTAACTTATTTAAAGTTTATCATTCAAGATTTTACCCATTATTTTTCAACCAGAACAACAATGAATTTAGAATAATTTCATCAATCCCCCCTCCATAAAAATGCACTCATTTAGCAATCACTCTTAATTTGCCTTCAGCCTTTCGAGGTGATGTAGATACAAATCCACTTTTTATGGATTCACTTAATTCTGTGGGTTTGTTTTTTATCTTTGGATATATGTAGTGTTATATAACTATATCCTTTCATATGAACTGATTCTAACATTCATCCATATTATAGCATTGTACCATGAGTCAGTATTTCCTTTATTTTTATTGTTGAATATTAATCCAGTGGAAAGAAATACTACTCATTGTGCATATGAGTTTATCAGTTGACGAAGTATTGTCGTTCTGCTTTGGGCTTCTTATGAATATTACTCTAAATATTTATGTAGAAGTTATTCAAATGTCTTTGTATCTTGAAAGTATATTTGGGAATGGAAGTGAAGGGTATGTGGTAACTATATCTTTAAACATTTGAAAGAAATAATGGACTGCAGTCCAATGGAAATGTACTGCTGTATGCATACCAATCCGTGTGTGTTCCCAACTCTGCATAGCTGACACTTGAAATCTCTGCTTGACTTTGGTTTTTGTTCATGATTTCAGCCATCCCAATGAATCTGTAAATAAAACTCATTGTAATCATTATGTGAGTTATATTTCTCTGATTAACAATGCTGTGCATCATTCCATATGTTTATTAGTTACATATATGTCCTTTCTTGGATATGTGCTTACTGAGTTTCCCTTTCTAATTTTTATTTGGGTGGTTTTTTATTAATGAATTTTAATTATTCTTTTCTATTGTAGATATAATCAATTTAACTTGTGTATTATGTGTAGACGCTTTATCTTATTTTACATATTATTAGTATAGGAGTTCATGTTTTGCATTAGAGATGATTTTTTTTGTTTTTATTGTTATTCTGGTTTTTATTAATAGAATGTTTCAATACACAATGATTATATAACACATTTTAATGCTTCATGTTCCCTACTCCAACCCTCTTCCCTCTCTTCCTCGCTAATATAATGTTTATAGATTCAATAACAATTTTTCTGTATTGTTTAATCTGTATTATAAAGCTTAAGTTATGGAATATAATGAAAAAAATAAACACCTAAAGAAAAAATTGCCTTCTATTTTATGGAATTAGTGTATTTCCACTCATCACAGAAAGTTGAATAATTATGAACCTGCTACTCTAGCTGGAGACAAAGTCTGAATTTAGGAGATGTATCTGGTTATGAAGTTGACAAAGAATGGATTGTGATTATCAACTATGATTTGTTAACCCGACTTGAGTGAAAACGGCCTGGCAGATTAGTGAATGTCTGAGTGTGTCTCTGCATAATGAATGCCCAGTCCACAAATTGCATAAAGAAGATCCACCCCAAAGTGCTGGCACCAACCTATTGGTGGATAGTGTAGACAGACAGAAAGGGAAGAAGGAAATCTCCTCCGTTTACCTCTTTGGCAGGATGCCAGTCTTCGTCATTGCTCCTCACCATTATCCTTTGTCATTGTTCTTGGACATTCCTTTCCATATCCTGCAGGATGACACCATAGACTCTCCAGTCTTCCTGCAGACATTTTTGGCTTGCTGAGTTACAGTAAACTCTGAAGTGAGGTCCAGGTCTTTGATTTTAAGTTGATCCTCTGCCTCTGCAGCATGAAAACAGCCATGTTGCATTATTTTCCCACTGATTCACAGGTAGCCATTGTAACCCTATCTTGTTAATGTATAAATATAAATATTCTATATCAATATACAGTTATATGTGTAAATTTATTCTGTTGCTCTACTGAACCTGAAAAGATACAAATTTTTACATTCAGCCTTTTAATATTGGTATTCATGTATATGAATAACTCTCTAAACACTCAGCATTTTATATAAGATTTCGTAGGCTGTGTTTTCACTGTCCTTAATCTTACTTTATTGTCTGTCATCACTATGCATTTTGACCAGTTAGCAATGTTTCTATGCATAAACATACGCATATGTGTGTGAATTTCTGAAAAGTATTTATATTACTGATTTTTTATGTCATTCTTTCATGACCGATGAATTCTTTTGTAGGATCTTTTAAATTTTATTGATATTTAATGCGTTCTAGCATACAATCTTCTCAGGGATGGATTTCATGTGTGTTTGAAAAGAAAGCTCAATATGTTGATTTTTTTTTTTTTTTTACTTGAAATATATAAGATCCTGATGGCTTGTCCTAGT
>NW_004524582.1:4434940-4442995 GCF_000260255.1 Octodon degus
TTTTTTTTTTTCTAACAGACAATGAATAGCTGAAGAAAAGAAAGTGGACCTCATACATCAATGCATCTGAAATTTACCCTCTTACAAAAAAGATGTAGTAGCTACAGAAGTAGCTGACTTCCTGTTTCTCTGTGGATATTAGGAACTGTGGTAAATAAGATTCCTGTCTTCTTTTGTGAACGAGGTCATGAAACAAATATTACTGGCTGTAGCAGGTCTTAATAGACCAAGCAGGTTAATCTGAGTGCATTTTTCTTTTTCTTTTTTTTTAAATTTATTTATTTATTAACATTTATTTTGGTGTGTGTGTGTGTGAGTGTGTGTGTGTGAGTGTGGCCAGCTCAGCCCACCAGGGGGCGCAGCTGGCTGGCATGTGGTGCTGGGGGAATCGAACCGCGGTCCATGTGCTTTATCAAGCTTGTTCAAAGTAGGTGCCTTAGACCACTGAGCCATCTCTCCAGCCCCTGAGTGCATTTTTCTTCACTTGCTTTATATCCTTCAGAAAAATTCCAGAGACTTCAAATTATGGTTTTCTAAAATAATTTTTGACAAATTATGATTGTATTGTTAGTAAAAATTCTTGGATTGGTGCTCTGAAAGGAAGATCTAGGACATATTTTAAATAAAATAGGGAATAATTATTTCATCACACTTTTGCTGCAATGTTAATAACATAAACTAAAATAATGCTACAGTTGATCATGACAGACCTATAGAAATACAATGTTTGTCAAAGGAGTAAGACAATTGGTAAAGGGTATTGCCACCGTGTTTTCAATTTATTGTTAAGTAATATTCCCATGCTCACAAAATATGCATTTTAATGTGAAATAGAAAAATAACCAGTGTTTATGTAGATATTCCATGCTAATTAAATTCTATCACACTTTATTTGACAATATATTGTGAAGGAAAAAGAATGTGATTAAGTATCGATGTATAATTAGGCTGGTTTAGTACTATTTTTATTTTAGATAGAAACCTAAAGAGAACATTTCCTGACATTATTAGAGTTTGTATGTAGATGATATGTGTGAAGAGGTAAGGGAATATTGTTTAGACAATAGAATAAGCAAGTACAAATATCTTTTTAAGTTTTTGAAAAATATTTTATTTGTTTATTTATTTGATTCTGGGTCTCACTATGCAGCTTGGACTCATAGTGATCCTCCTGTCTCAGGCTCCCCAGCACTGAGATTACAGGCATGGGCCAAACCACCTGGATTTGGTGGCTGGCACAGCATGTGGTACCAGGGATTAAACCCAGGTCCTTGTGCGTGCCAGACACACACTGAGAACTTCTCCCTAACCCCAGGTACAAATATCTTGTACAGGAAATTTGACTCAAAAGCTTAAGTTTTATAAGGACTACGAAAGTTTGCTGGAATGTGAAAAAAGTGAGTAATAAGAGATTGTGAATGGATTAGATAGCTTCACGGGCAATGTCAAGAAGACTGGGTGCTGTGTTATTCTCATAGAGGTGTAGCCCACTAGTATTTACAAATAGAAAGATGGGACTGTGCAGCATATAGGCGATGCCACAGACATTCTTAGAATTTTAATTACCAGAGTGAATTTTGAGAACTATAGCACTTATAATATAGCACTAAGTGAAACTCTTATATAAGGAATATTATCAAGAAAAGATAGCATTAAAACAGATATTTAACAGAGAAACACTTAAATAAATCCTATAAATTAAAAAATTATAGGATTTTTTAATTTATAGGATTTATTACCCTATAAATTTAATACCCTATAAATTAAAAAAATTAGTACTGTATCTTATTTGTTATTTATTATTCATACTCTACTTTCTCACTTTTTGCTATAATGAGTGCTATGAAATTCCTGTCACTCACTTATGTCTTTTTTTTTATGCATTTGGTACAGGGTCTCACTACGCAGCTCAGACTCATAGTGATCCTCCTGTTTTCAGCCTCCCTTGCACTGAGATTACTGGCATGAAGGTAAAATGAGGTACAAGGCATGTCCTGTGGGACCTGGATCAAACCCTGGTCCCTCTGCTTGCCTAAGCAGGTATGTAGTCCTCTGAGCTATCTCGCTGGCCCTTCACTTAATCTCTATTGCTTCAGACTTTATTAGCTGTAATTTCCCTTTATATTATTGAAATTACACACACACACACACACACACACACACACACACACAGCACTGACTGATCACTTCACAAGTCAGCACCCTGTTCTTCATTCTCTTCCATAAAATTCTTTCTAATTTTTTATATTGGATGAGATACAGCAATTTCTGGCATAAACACAGCACTGGCTATAAACTAGCACGTATTCTGGAATGGACTAATTTCATTCACAATTAATGTCATGTAATATAATGGGTTACAGAAGTTGTATAAATAATTGTCCCAGTTCAAATCAGGTATGGTGTAAAGGAAGAAAATTTACACGGAGTCACTGTTCAATTCAACTCCAAGAGGACCCAAAGGAACTGCCCTTAACCACGACCCTGCAGCATGAGAAAGTCTCATAAATACAGCCCCAAACTGAAGCTTCCTTTGGCTTTTTATTGATAGAACTGAGCACCATGGATAAAAGAAAAGAAAAGATGTCAGTGCAGGAATTCATACAGGAAGAGCAGGAGAACAGGGGCAGGATAAGCTGACCTTTTACATGGCTAGTCTTAGGGCTAATCTAAGTAATAGATTGGGATACGGGGAGGATGTGGGCCAGAGCATTCATAACTTAAGGCAACATGGTTTGATCTTTCCAGAACCTGTGTACCTCTTAGCTATCTTTTACTCTTGAACCATGTATTCTGGGAGGTTTGGTGCTCATGGATCCCAAACACCCTCACATCTGCATATCCATCTAATATACACCTCTGGCTCAAGCCCCACAAGCAATCAGCATCTGAAAGCATCCACTACTATAAGATGAAAACACAGAATCATAGAGATAAACAAAGTATCTAGAAAGTAACCACAGGGCTTGACATTTCAAAGAGAAATCATATCCTAACAAGAAAGTTCCATTTGAGAATTACTCTGTGGTGAAATTTGTAAATTTTTAGTAATCATGCTTTTGTTCAATGAAGTGTGAAATCAGTTTTTATTTTCACTTTAAGAGATTAACTTTCGAGGACATAGTATGACAATGTATAAAATTCATAGAGATGGAGAGGAGGAAATATATAGGAAAGTAGAAGTAAAAAGAATAGAAATATGCTAGTCACATGCAAAATGGGTCTTCTTCGTGAAAGTGAAATGATGTATTGAAAACATGCACAAAAATAATAACAGAGAAATACATGATATTGTGTCAGATGGTGCATGGAGAGTAGAGGTTTGCCAAGCTTTGAAACATTCTTAGCTTCATCTATGGAAAATAAATAGTTACATAAAAATATATGTGTGCTAAATATGCTGGTTAGGTCCAGAAATGTCTAATTTAAATTCACCAAATAGCTATCAGTGTGTATGTATAACTTTAGCTTTATGTAAGATGTAATTATCATTTTGCATGGCTATTAAAAAATTATTAGTTTTAAGAATCAGTAAAATTAAGAATTACTGGGTCCATGGAGATGTCTCGGTAGAATAAGTGCTTCCCTGGCAAGCGCAACGGCCTGAGTTCAACCTCAGTTCGGAAAAATAAAAAAAAAAAATTATTTTTTAAAAAACTGGAAATATTCAATTCATTTGCTAATAATCAGAACATGACATTTTTTCTACCACAGTTCTTTTTTCATTTTATTTTTTAAATTAATTTTATTCAGAAAGAAATACCAATGAGACAGTTTCAAAACATGTTAGTAACACAGTTATAACAATACATTGCTTATTGCAGTCTTCATAGTAGTTATTCGCAGTACAAGACGGAAACATGATATCTTGATTAAACACTATTAGTACAAATATTTCTTTTATTGAACTAAGAGAAAGTAGCTGTATATCTATCCTAATTTGTATGCTGAGCTGTGAAAAACTCAAGTCAAAAACTTCTGATATTGCCAGTCCTGTGGATTACTCACAACTATTGCAGTCTACTGGACTATATTGGATTATTTTTGCTGAATTCACACACCTACAATATTTAAATGGCAATGGAATACCATCTCTGACAAAACTAAACAAAAAAGGGGGATATAAAGGAAGAATCGTTTTGTAGTAAAAAGGAAAAAAATATATATATATATCCACAAGTTCATAATTTTAAAAAATTGCATGACTACCTGAAATGCAAAAATAAAAGATCAATTATGGCTTATTTGGGATATGGAATATTTTCATAAGTACAGATATATATCATAATGCACAAAATATATATTGAAATTTGAAACAATGTGTGGATGTCCAAAAGCAGATGAAAAGGTCTCTAGATGATGAAAACTTTAGTTACATATAAAGGAGATTCCAATAACAAAAAAAAGTTTATTCTATGAGAGTCCATGATTTGCAGAAATACTCAAATATCTTAATTAGTCATGAATGTTTGAAAAGAAAGAATTTTCAGCAGATCTACAAGTGGTGAGGATTTTCATGAGCCTTGTGGTACAGGCTTTCACTTCCATAAGTGTGCTTAGCAAAGCGGATGGAGGAATGTTAGACGGAAAGAAACAAAACTTTCAAGACCTGAGTTAAGAGAAAAAGAGAGAGGGGTGGGAAAGGGGCAAGACCGTAGAATGGCCATGTGTGAGTGGCTTGTGGAAGTCACAGCCCAATACAGAGATTTAAATGTTTGTCATTAGGTGCTCATGTTAAAATCATAGATATGTCAATTATCCTCAAGTGTGTGAATGCATTTAATACAATGTTATTGAAGATCCTCTTTCTGTGCACCTGTAGTTTGCGTAAAACATGATGAAATGATTTATTTATGGGTTTGGAAATAAACTTATATGCCCACCCTACACCAACTGTTATATAAATTAAAAGAGATGGATAAAATGGTAATAGCAAGAACTAATTTTACAATCATACTGATGTCTGACACCTATAAAATATATGACACTGAGAAATATCACCATGAGGCATATTTGTAAATGCAATTTTACAAAATACAATGTTAGAAGATTAAGAGATTTTTCTCTTACATTAGAAAATTTAAAAGACCATAAATGAAATAGAAACATAAACAGTAGCTGAAAAATTATTTAAATTGGGAATGTCCTAACCAATCACCAATATGAGGAAGCATTTCACAGTAGTATAAAGGGGGCCAGAATGAGTAACTAAAGCAAAGACTACCACAGTGATTTTGCTTAGTAACTTCTCTGTACAGCAGGTAAAAAAAGGTCAGGCTGCCAGGGGCTGCTAGCTTTAATTTCTGATTTTCAAAACTAGTATTTTCCAGGTAGGCCTTATTTTTAGTGAAGCTTCATATCTATAGGAAATATTACAAATAAATGAACTATTTACAGTATCAATTAGTAAAATTAAATTAGATTTATACCTTTAACCTTATGAGAAAAAAGAGTGAAAAAACAATTAAATTTAACCCATGTGCAAAAAATTAAAATTAAACAAATATCTTAAAATGTGAAATAATATAGTTTGTCCAATCAAATGAATAAAAAAATGTTAAAAGGGAAATATTTGCTTGTAAACTATATTGACTTTCAAATTATACTTTATGTCATAAATCTACATATATTAATCAGAAACTTACCTGAATATTTTACAACAGTAATGACTCTGCTAATTGATCCAAAATATCACCTACAGGAAGCTCTTGCAATGTCTGTACTTATTGTTAAGAAACAACGAAGGTTCTGAGCTTTTACTTAAGAATTTGAAAAAGATTATATGTGCACAGAGTTATTTATACACAGTCTAAAATTTCTTCTTTAAAGCTCTATTAATAGAATGAGTATTTTAGTATTTAAGTAGAAAGAACCTTTATTTAGATAATTATAATTTAAACATAGCATAGTGTACAAGAATAGAATATAAGAATACCTTACAAATAAGAGCTTTGAAACAATGCCGAAAATGTGATTGTGTTGTTATGTGGGAAACCCATCCACAATGCAAACCGTGAACTACCGGAAAAATGCATTTATACATGCACAGGTTTCTGTATGTTAGTATAGTTGGCAGGAAATCTACTAAATGGCTTTACAAGGTGTCTACCAAGAAGGCTCAAGTGAAGTTGATTTCTAATAGTATCACTTCACTGTATGGATTTAATTTTTCTGCCTGGCATAAAATATTTCACGATCATATACTAAATCGGAGCCAGAGATTTAAGTCAGTGAAAACAGTGACCAAATGCAAAGCAGGTTTTCATCATGTCTGTAGAATGCATAAAACATACACATGGTAGTTCAGACCATTACAACTAAAACATTACATATACAATAGGAAAAGTAAACCAGTGTAATGTGAGTTAGGTGTCAAATGAATATATATATATTTTTTACTATAGGGAAGGAAGTGAAAATAGCAAATAGTTATACAGCTCCGATATTATCTTGAATTGCAAAATAATAAAGTCCTCTGTAACTATCAATTAAAACTCTAGAGTTTTAAAAGATAATAAATGTGAAACTCAAAATATAAAATAAACTTTCCATGAAACTAAATTTGAGCATGAAAAATGAGATGAAAACAATATCCCTTTCAACTCTAGACTTTGTGGAGGATTGAAGCCTACATAAGCAAGCACTGGTCGCTAACAATTCATAAAGTTTTTGTGCTCTGGTCATTCTTTCAAACACTGCACATGGATTCATCCTTAACAAGTCTAAAAGTTAAGTGATAAATTTCTGTTTATCATAAAACTGAAGATGAGTAATCATAGAAAAGTTAATTAATTTATTCATATTTATGCAATAGCAACTGATAGCAAAGCTATAGTTATGCTATCTGATTCCAGAGCCCATAATTCTAAAAGTATGATTTGGCAGTAACATTAAATGTGTAATTTTTTTCCATAGTTTTATTGAGAAACAAATAGCAATGAGACAGTTTCAAATCAAATTTTTAAGACAGTTTCAATAAATAACACATTGCATACTCTCTTCCTCATGGTTATTTGCTGTACAAGATGCAGACATGATATCCTGTTTACAAATACTATTAGAACAAATCCCTCTATTCATTAAGAGAATGTAACTATGTATCTATCCTAACCATTTTGAATACACAGATACAAAATGGACATTCGTCTGTATTGCCTTTTTGTTTAGTTCCGTCATTTGAGTATTACAGGTGTGTTAACTCAGCAAAATACTCCAAAATAGTCCAATACTCCATAATTGTACTGGGTTTTCTGCTTGACTGGCAGTGTCAGAAATTGTTGACCTCAGTCCCCTACAGCTCAACATAACAGCATGGCTTTACTTCTTATACTTCGTTTTTATACTTTTCTGCTGAATGGTTAAGACCAAGATAAAACAAGACCTATGTAACAAGAGTTGTAGCTTTTGGTCTGATAAGGTCAGTGAAATCCCCTCAGGATTTATCCTGAGATCCTGTACCTCAGATTGTAGAACTTTGTCAGTGTCAGCCATGTGGATGAGTCACGGACATTGCTTGGCCAATGTGCTCTCTGTGAAAGCCTGAGAGAGTGTTTTCTCTCCATGTGACTCTCCTTAGGCACACTCTACATTTTTTAAAATCACAATGCATAAGATTAAATTAAGATTCTAATAGCATGGTCAATTTACACAGAATACATTTGCTTTTACAATCCTTAATTGTGAAATTTTGACTTGAATTAAAAAATCTCATATAAAATAAAAATTCCCATATCATTCTTATGTATAAAATTTACACCATATCACTATATCACATTTACTTTGAGCATTTTTATTTTTCTAGTAGAAGGAAAATAAGAGTGATCTTAAAGTTCTACTTTAAATAAAACTCCACAAGAAAAGTATCAAAATTATTTAGAAACCGTTTTCCTCCCAGTGCAGAAATTCTACTCCAATATAAATAAAAAGAATTCCCTTAAAATCAATCTATTGAGTGAAACTATCAGGGAAGGACTGCTGACTGGATCCAAACACTGCCTCCCAACTCTCAACATTGAGTCTCTGTCTCTTTCTCTGTTGTCTCTGTCTCTGTCTCTG
>NW_004524582.1:4443095-4444577 GCF_000260255.1 Octodon degus
GAAGAATAGCGGCAACAATGGCAACAGAGAGGAAGTCTATCTCCCTTATGTTGCATTTATGCTATCAGCCCAAGCTGGGTACAGCACTCATACCTGTGATCCCAGCAGTACTCACACCCATAATCCCAGTGGATCATGAATTAATCATAAACTCTAAAAGTCCACTCCATGACTGTATGAGACTTTTGGGGCATGTTAAGGTTTGTGTCTAGTTATTCCTCAAAGCCTCACGTAAGTCATGGGGCAGACACAGCTCAAGGGAGCAGGTAGTGGCGTAAGGGGTGGGGCCAGAGGACCAGGGTGGGGCTTGAAGGGCAGGGCCAAAGAGGTGCAAACCATTAAACTGGCAGGATGCACTCTGCCTGGCCCCACCGACTGTGGCCTGTCTTAGAGGTGTGGAGCCCATCAACCTGGACACAGCAGCACCCCAGCCTCTCCACGAGACCCTGTAGTGTGGGGTAGTGGTGTCTATGATTGAGGCCATCTCAGGCAGAGAGGAATCTTTGGGGAAGACAGAGGCGCTGACCCTCTTTCCTGAGCAAATAAGGCTCCAAGGTCTTGCTACCTAAGTCAGGTCAGGCTGTTATGAAACAGCCTTGCTACTATGAAACCTATAGTAACTGAGCTAAAGAAACCTTTCCTTCCCTCATTTTGAGTGTCGGGTATATGTTCCAGCAATGAAAGAAGAGTATCTAAGACGGGACAGATGGACTCAAACCATAATGTGAGTCTACTTGGTTTACAATGCTATTGAAGTTCAATATTATTACTGAAATTTCTATCCTTTTGCTCATTCCTGTTAATTATTGAAGGAAATTTGTTAGGTAAATACTTAACATTTTTATATATTTTCAATGGCTAATGATTTTACAACTCTGTAATATCCCTAACTCTTCCTGGTAATAATTTCTGCATCACTCTCTTTTGTATAATTCCAATATAATAACTCTAACTTTCTTATGGTTGATGTTTGCAAAACACATTTATTTAAACTTATGTGCATCTGTCTACTTAAGTAGTTGGTGTCTTAATTCCTCAGTTACCTTTTCATCACCGAGACACAATGGCTAACACTTATAAATTGAAAGAGGACACGTTGATTTTGCAGTTTGTAGAGTTGGCTGTTTGCAGGGCAGGAAGGAATGACACAGAGGCATGCCAAGCAAAAGCTGCTGGTGGCATGCCAGCAGTACGCAGAGAGAAATCACAGAGTGAAAGAGATATGCCTGTCCAGCCACTCCCGCAGGAGCCCACCTCCCTGGCCAGGCTCCACCTCCTCAATTGGTGTTTAGCTATAAAAGTGACAGAGGAGTCATCCACTGCTGACCACAGCACTACCGTGGTCGTGTCTCCTCTACAGAGCCCTGCGTCATGTGTGCCTGAGACTTTGGGGAGACACCCAGACATAAAGAATAAGAGTTGGATCCTATACTGCATCTACTTTACTCTTTGACTACACTTTAAACCATTCCATTCCATATT
>NW_004524582.1:4445110-4449256 GCF_000260255.1 Octodon degus
TGTGTCTCTATATCTGTGTCTGTGTGTCTGTCTGTGTGTCTGTCTCTCTCTCTTCTTCTGTCTCTGTCTCTGTCTCTCCCCCATCGTTTTCTCTCTCCCCCTTAAGTTCAGAATAAGTTCAGATAAATGAATGACTGTCATTGAAAGAGCGTCCTAGCACCAGGACTGGCTGTTTTGGGGACTCTTTAGTGGATCAAGCTGAGCTACATATTGGGAGCCCTGCCAAATGAATGACATTTCCTGAGATGCTAAGCAGAATTTTAAGAAGTTTCCTTGTCCTTCCTAAACACTTCAGTTAAAGGGTATTTAAAAGAAAAAAGGCACTGTCAACCAACTGGGGATAGAGAGCAAAGCCAACAAATCCTAAAATTTAACTGACCAGAAAATAAGCTACATGACCAGAAGTAATACATTGCCCATATTACATTTATATACATATCTTGCTAAGTTTGGAAGTTTTTAATTTGAAATGAATCTAAGTATTTTATGTATTTTAGAATTTTACATTTCAGAAAAGCATAAACACGTCTATGACAAAGGACTTTGCTGAATTTTGTGTTCTCCTCACTCGAAATATATAGAAATGGAGAAGGAACTGAAATGATTTTAATTTTAAACATGAAAGAATCTCACAAGAATACATTGAGAAGCAAAAGAAACTCATCTGAATTTAATGTGGTAGTATTTTCATGCATGATCTGGACATAAAAGTTTCCTAATGGCAAGTATTATGAAGTTATCTTATGCACAAAAAAGACAGACTCTTAATAGAATCTAGAAAGAAAACATTTACTGTCCATGAGGACAGAAAAGTAAAAGGCAGTACTGTGTTTGAAGTTGCAATTATTTATCATTTTTCTACTGGAAGAATAAAGTTTATAGTGAAAGATGTATGCTGAGTCTAACAAAAATCCCTTTTTGAAATTAAAATGAGAAGTATATTATTTAAAGAAAAGCAATTATAATCAATAAATAAAAAGATAAACTATTTACAAAGTGTGCTTATTTGAATGATAGTGAAATTCTCTTCAAAATTTGATGAAAATATATTTGATTTAATATGTCATTCCTGGATCAGTGATTATTAAAGAAATAAGGCTAATAGATACATTTAAATAAAAAGTGTGCAGATATGATTTCTCAAAAAGGAATAATTACATTTTATATATCCAGGGAAAAGGGCAGAAATGCAGGTGGTAAGTTCAGCAAAGGTAGTAGAAAGTATACTTTTGAACTTAGGTATTGTTTCACTGGATGAATATATAATCTTGCTTAAAACTGAAAATGTAATGAACATCAATTTCCAGACTTCACAAGAAGGAGGAAGGAAATTATACAGAATTAATTAAAAATTTCTGTAGTTTCTGAAAGGGATATACAAACATTGATTACATTAACCTGTTGATACATGTATGCATGTTATCATGTCCAGGATTTCTTCTGAAAAAACAAAAATAACTTTCAAAAAGAGAATAATAAATAACTAACCAATATGATCAAAAAATAAAAATACAACAAAAAATATAGAAATTAAGATATAAAAACAAACTCAAGTCAAATCAAAGAAACCAAATGTAGGTACATCAAGTGAACCTGCACAAAAATTTTGCAAAAAGAGCACATTTTCTTGATAGAAATAAAATTGGGCTCCTAACTACAGAGAAATTTATATATAGTCAATATATTCATATTATGATATTTTAAATCCAACAGTAATGTTAATGAATTTATAAAAAAATTAACATCAGATATTTATGAAATTTCCAGGTATGACTAAATGTTCAAGAATAGAGAGCGATTTTGCAAGAAAAGCAGAGATGTAAGCAGGGATTGATTGTCTTTTTTCTTATCTTATTTTTAATAAAGTGTACACAAAATTTTGCAGATTTTCTCAAATCAGATATAATTTAATCTCTGTTTTGAACAATATTAATTTCATTATTGCTTCTCTACTATAGAAATATTGAAATTATTTTTTTTCATTTTAATGAGAAAAAAGATGAGATAGTAATGAAACAGTTTCAAAACAGGTTAGTAGGACATTTATAATAATTAATAAATTGCATATTTTTCTCTTCATATTAGTTATTCAAAGCACAAGATGTAGACATGTCTTGTCTAAACAATACTAGTACAAACCTTTCTTCTCAATGAACTAGGAGAAAGTAGCTTTATATCTATTCTAACTATCTTGTATATACATACATTTTTTTTCCACAATGAAATGGTCTTTTATTTATATCCCCCTTTTTTTGTTTTGTTTTGTCAGAGATTGGTGTTCCACTGCAGATAGAGAGGATGTATTTGGAGAAGTCTTTAAAGGACCTTCTCATACTCGACGCCAGACCAAAGATTGTAGGTAACTGAATTCAGCAAAACAACCCAATATAGTCCAGTAGTCCATAATAGCAGTGAGTTACCGGCACACCTGGCAATTGTCCGAAGTTGTTGACTTCAGCTTTTTCAGTTTAGCATATTAATATACCTTTACATTTTATACCTGTGGTTACACTTTTCTTCTGGATGGTTAAGACCAAGTTAAAGCAAGACCTATATAACTAAAAATGTAACTTTTGCTATCTGACAAGGTCACTCAAATCCCCTCCAATCTGTGGAACCATGTATAGCTCCTTGTGGATCTTTTGTCAGTGTCAGCCCTCTGGATGAGTCATGGCCATTGCTTGACCAATTTACTCTCTGTATTGCTATACTCTATTTAAGGTAAATGTTTTTCTTTTTTAACAAAAAGGTAATAAAGGTAAACGAGAGACAAGGAAAACAGATGTTGTAGGATTGTCCTGCTACAATGTTGTACAATGTTGTATAGGGTTTGATTTCTAAATTTCCATGTAAAAAACTGTAGTGTTTTTTTGTTTTGTTTTGTTTTGTTTTTCAGGACCAGGGATTTAACTCAGGCCCTTATGCTCGCCAGGGAAATGCTTATTCCACTGAGCCATCTTCCAGGCCCCTGCAATTTTTTTGACCACTCTATAGAGATTTAAATTTTAGAATATTCATGGTTATTGGAAGATAGCAGTTCCATTTTAGGTCTAAGATATATTATATTCAGACGGATAATGATGTTAAGCTTAACTGCTTCTGTTCTACGATAATCATATCACTAGCTTCTCTTCTGGATGTTTAACAACTGAGTTTGCAGATCAAAAATTAGACAGACAGATGGGTTGAAAAGATAGCCAATATGTTGGCCCTAACCCTTCAAGGTCAGTGAGGACTCAGGACATAAGAGAACCTGTGCTGTGACATCCTGTAACTAAGTGGTGTCCCAAATTTTCTGATCAAGGAGATTATGGGGCCACAGAGGAAAGGACTGATGATGTGTAGTGTGCCTAAGGAGAGTCATGTAGAGTGTAATTAAAATTTTGAGTCAATCAGATTTGAAGTATCTTATTCCACTGTAATTCTCCACTGTAAACATATTACTTTGAAATATAATTTTCTTTTAAAATTTTCTATGACATATTCAGTGCCTAAATACTAAACTCCCAAACATATTTTTAAATTTCATTTGAATGCATGTAATTTGACTTTAATTTTTAATTTGGCAATGCGCTACTTTCTCTTTAACAGTTTCCAAAAGTTAATGTAAATTTATGGTCATTTCATAAACTTCAATTTGAATTTTACAATTACCCAATGTCTGCTTATATCAAGTACCTAAAGAATTTAATTTTGCTATAAAACAAGGGTTTTGAATTTATCTGAGAAAGGTAGAGTTCAACAGTATAAAATTGAACATGAAATGAGACTATTTTGTCCAATTTAAATTTGTATTATGTTTACAGTAGTGTGTCTAGGTTTGTCCTTCACAGTTTGGGTTTTACTTTTGTTCAACAATGTAAAAATTAGCTCCCCAGTTACTGAAAGGCAAATTTATTCACATAGAGTATGAGTTCACTGTTATTTTATTTGAGATTAATTTGCTACCACATAGACATAGGACACAATGTAATGTGAAACCTTCCACTAATCTAGTGAAGCTTGATCCATGTTTCCTTTTCCCCCTTCCTTTTTTTTTCTACTTTTTATTTTTTAAAGAGAGTGGAAATTACAGTTAAAACAGAAAAAAATTACAAAGGATAAAGAATTTTACTTAACAAAGTAATATGAATTTCAGTGTTTGTT
>NW_004524582.1:4450041-4453154 GCF_000260255.1 Octodon degus
TTTTTTCCTAGTTAAAATGAATAAAAATTAAAAAAGAAAGAAGATGACAAAATAAATTATTATGTGCTTCTTTCCATAGACCAGCTAAAATGCAGAGTATAGTTGCCCAAATCATCCTAGTTACATGCCTAGATAAATCTTTTCTCCCCAATCCTTATCCTGTCCTACTCAACTCAGTAACTCTTTCCTTTTAAATAAGTTTATTCCTTTTTCCCAGTATCTATTGTACCTTCATGTTTCATTTTTCCTGTCAGGTTCTCACACTAAGGAGACAATACAATATTTGTGGATCTGATTTATTTCACTTCAGAGCATATTCTCTAATTGTACCCATTTTCTGACAAAAGACTCAAATTTTTTCCTGTTTTATAGCTGAATAATACTCCATTGTGTAAAAATACCACATCTTCTTTCCCATTCTTCGTTTGATAAAATCTGAGTTGTTTCCAGATTTAGCTATGACAAGTTTTGCTATTGTAAACACAGGTGCACATATATAGGTTCTCAGTTCTTCTGGAAAAGTATCCACTAGGGCAAGGGCTAGCTTGAATAGGATCTCCAATCCTACCTTTTTAGGAATCTCCACTGTGATTTCCTTAGTGGCTCTACCAAGTCTGCGCTCCCATCAACAGTGCACAAGGGATCTTTTTTCCCAACACCCTTTCCAGCATTTGTTATTGGCTGACTTCTTGATGTTAGCCATTCTTTCAGGGGTGAGATGGGATCTCCCTCTCTCTTTGGTTTACATTTCCTGAATAACCAGTGATGTTGAGCTCCACAAATTCCCTTTTCCTTTTTTCAGAAAACTACAGCTCAGAATATGGCCTCACTGCTATTGTGGTACTTAAGCTTAATTGTTAACCTGACTAGATTTGAAGACTCCTGGACAGTGACTGGATCATGGGGCACAATACTCAGTCCACTGATGCTCCTAACACAACATGCTGTGAGGAGGTCGGGTTGTGTGTGTGTGTGTGTGTGTGTGTGTGTGTGCATGTGTGTGTGTGGTGGTTTGTTCTGTGAGATGCTATGTCCTTAGAGGATTTGTTTCTTCCTTGAACTCCCACCCTAACTTCTGCTTTCCTCTACCAGGAGCTGAGCAGGCTCCTTGCTCCCTGCTCCTCCATAATGACTTCTCTGCCTTGGAGCTGGCCACCTGCGGACTGAAATCTATTAACTAGGAAACTAGGTACTCCCCTCTTCATGAATTGTGGGCACTAGGGACTTTTCCCCAGCAACAAAAAACCTGAACAATTCTATTATGCAGTACATTCTGTTTCTTTGTTCTTTCTTGTCAAACTTAAAAATATCTTCCAGGCATCCATTTCTTAAAGTGATCATTGCTTAGATAGTGTTCATTAAGCAAAACACGAATGCAAATTATATTGTACACTAATAACTGTTTTGGAAAAACACTTAAATAGGAAATATGAAAAGTGACTTGATGTTCAAGAGATCAAAATGGGAGACAGATGCTGTAATTTTTTAATGTGGAAACAGAAAATATCTCACAGTGTTTTCTGCTCAGATTAGAAATAATCACTAGGAATTGAATGCATCTGTTCTGAAGAAATTTAACCTTGACCTTAACTCTGCCTCTCTGTACATTCTTGGGTTATAGAGTCTGCAATAATTTGCTTCTCTGTTATTCATTAATCCTTTTCTTAAAAGTTGAGTTTTTCAATGAATATATTTTATTGGCTCAGGATCTCATTCAGCAGTACTTCTCAGAGCCTCATCAGAGTTCTCTCTTCAAGTCTGATTTTCAGAATCTCGGGGATGTCTGAGTAACTGCAATACTATGTATTTGGGTAAATCCTTCTCAAATTCATGGTATGAATCTCACACATCCAACTATAGGACAGAGTCTCATTTGAAATTGAGGTGAAGTGGCCTTTTAGTTGATGTGGACACATTTGAAGGGATGGAATGGTTGTCAAAAACTAAGTCACAACTTTTAATTATGCATGTCTTCCTTCCACCTATCTATGCTTTCAAACAACATTATAATCCAGAAGTTCCATGGAGAATATGTTTAAGTGACTAACGAGAATATGATTTAGCCTTGGTGTGATAGGAGGAAAAATCCTTTCTTAATGGAGAAAAAGGTGAAATGAAACTTTACTCTTTATTTTTAAATAAAGCATACAGTTATTTTCTAAAATAATTTCATTGAGGAAAAAAAGAGTAATGAGACAGTTTCAAAACCAATAACTAGCACAGTTACAATACTTAATACATTGCATATTGTTCTTTCAGTGCTTTTCATTGTACAAGATGCAGTCATGATATCCTGTCCACAAACACTATTCGAACAAATCTCTCTATTCACTGAATTAAGAGACTGCAGCTGTATATATATCCTACCTATTTTGAATCTACAGAAACAAAATGATTGTTCATTTGTATTCCCTGTTTTTGTTTAGTTTCTTAGAGAAGGGTATTCCATTATCATTTAAATATTGTAGGTGCATGAATTGAGCAAAATATTCCAATATAATCCAGTACTCCATAATAGTAGTGGGTTTTCTATAGGACTGGAAATGTCAGAAGTTGTCAACTTGAGCCTTTTACAGCTCAGCATATTAATATAGCTCTACTTTTCATACTTCGTTTTTATACTTTTCTGCTGGATGGTTAAGATCAAGATAAAGCAGGACTTATATAACAAGAAGTGTCACTTTTGTATCTGATAAGGTCAGTTAAATCCCCTCAGGATTTATCTTGAAACACTGTACTGCACTTTGTAGATACTTTGTGAGTGTCACAGCCATATGGATGAGTCATGGCCATTGCTTGACCCATTTTCTCTCTGTGAAAGCCTGAGAGAAAGTTTTCTCTCCATATGACTCTCCTTAGGCACACTCTACATCATTGATCACATTCCTCTGTGGCCCCAAAATCTCCTTGATCAGATAATCTGGGATACAACTGAGTTACATGATGTTGCAGTGCAGGTTTTCCTATGTTCTGAGTCTTCACTGAACTTGAATGGCTAGGCCAAAATGTTGGCTGTCCTTGCAGTCCTTCTTTTTCTCTAATTTTTGGTCTGAAAATTTAGGTTGTTAATCCTCCAGAAGAAAAGCTTGTTATTATTACCCTACAACATAGGC
>NW_004524582.1:4461984-4469133 GCF_000260255.1 Octodon degus
GCCTGTAATAGTTATACACCCTACTATGTGAAAAACCAAACAAATTGTGTAACATTTGAGAGTGAAAACATCATTTTTCTTAGTATTTGTCAATATAATCAATGCATTAAAGTAACATACATAATCTTTTCTTTTTCATTACTTCTGCCTTTTATTTTTTAAAAAATCATCCTTGTTTTACACTGCCCAGAACAAATTATTCTTGCCAGTTACGTTTGTTTATTCCTCACTGCTGAAATTTAATTTATTATTTTCCTGTTAAGATATTTTTGACTGTTAGTTTAACCAGGTGCATAACCTGGACAGCCCAGGCTTTGTCCCATCTCCAGTTGTCACCTATGATGCAGCTGTGTGAAATCCCAGTTCTTAATTAGATCCCAGTTCTTAATTAGATCATAAATTGTACACCTTCCTATTCTGTTCTACAGAATCCTTACTGTAACATCTGAAACTAAAATGAATTCTATTACTTAAGTAGGAGTCAGACATGTGGCGATAGGAAAAAAAATCAATGGTATCAGGAACAGTGAATTAGGATTAGTGAAGTAGTAGAAGAATTGTTGCAGTATTATTTGTTTTGTTTTGTTTTTTTAATTTTTGTATATATTTGGTACAGGGTCTCACTATGCAGTTCAGACTAATAGTGACCCTCCTGTGTTCAGCCTCCCCAGTGCTGGGATTACAGGCATGTGCCATCATGCCCAGTCTCAATGGCTGGCTCAGTAGACCCAGGGGAGGGGCCGGCGTGGCCTGGGTGCTAGGGGTCGAATCCTTGTCTCTGCACTCTAGGTGCTTAGTCTGTCTTAGTGCTTTTAATCTTTGGTACTCAATGGGCAAAGTAAAAATCCTCCTGTTTAGTGCCTTGTGATGCTTTTGTAGCCAAAACAATTTGCCTCTCTTGATTGTATATACTCTTTTGTGCCTCTTAGCCCCAAGTAATGACTGAGGTGCACTGTACTTGTGTTAGTCTTATCTCCCACTACAAAATTTTGATATGCAATCAGATACTTCTTTCTTGTATCCATATCTTCTCTCTTCTTCACTCCTTATGATGTCTTTAACTTGTTCATATTTTAAAACTATTTTTTTCAAGACCAATACCCATCGCACCAATCCCATCTGTACGCTGCTCTCAAATCACTATCATTTTCATTAGGAAAGCATTTTCAAGTCCTTTTAAAAGCATTTTGTTACAATGTAGTTCCACACGAAACTTTAGGATGCCATTGATCTCTTCAAGAATCAATCAATAAGAGCATACTATTTTTGCTCATGTAGTACCTATCTTTGAACATGCTTTCAGGTAAATGAGCATTCAAAATTTTAAGAATTCACCCATTTATAAAATGTAGGTTTGTATAAAGTAGAAATATTGCTTGTTTATAGAGATATTAGATAAGATCATTTGCCCTGTTCCAGGTAAGTTGGGGGAAAAAAGGGTAGGGGAGAATTAAAGAAGAGGAGGTGAGAAATCTTCACTGAGGACCCTATGTGACACGTCTTTCTACCAGGATTTTCTACGTTTTTAACCTTTTGATTCAACAAGCAGTCTATGAGATGTCTATATACAGGTCATATGTGGTGTGTGTAATATATCATTGTATAAATCTAGAATTGCATTCTCTGTCTTGGACTGAAAGTTGTAACTTATATTGGCATTCTAAACTTTAGAAAAATAAAGACCTGAAAATTGTTCCATATACCTAAACCATTTACAATTTTGTGTACCTTCATTATAATTTTCTCTAATTCTTCTTGTCTATTTTTTATCTCTATCATATGTTTAAGAAATTATTGATTTTGAAGTGTAAACAATTAATATTTTATATGCAGTAATTTAAAGCAGCCTCCTTTCACTTTTATCTTTCCAGTAATGCTCAGTTGGTTAGTTCTACAGTGTTTAACATGCCTATTTCAACAATAAATTTTTTAGCAAGTTTGGTAAACCACATCAAGTTTTCAGCTCTTCTTATAAACCTATAATGCCATATATATATATAGCTTTTGGGGGAGAGTCTCATTACACAGATCAGGATGGCCTTGAACTCAATTTGTAGCCCAGGCTGTTCTACAACGCTTGAGGATTGTCCTGCCTCAGCCAGCGGAGTGTTGGTGTCCTAGGCCTGTGCTACCACACTCAGATAATCTATTCTATTTTCACAAATTAATAATATAAGACAAATATTTAGATGAGGTTGGGAAACAATTTCATTGTATCACAATATTTTCTGTCTTCTTGAACTCATTTCAATAGATAAATAAACATAATATATACAATGATTATGAAGAAATTAAAGCTTAAGCTCAACTCTATTTTTCTGGACTGATAAGACCTTCATCTTTAGCATCAAATTTATCAGTTTAACATAAGGTTAAAGTCCTTATTTTTTAAATGTTTCCATTTCTTTCAGACATATGCTTTACATATTCTTATTCTGACTTCTCACTAATAATTTTATGAAAGAAAAGTCCCTCCCTTCCAGGCAGATGGACAACATCATTTCTGAGAGAAAAACAAAATAGGAAAGTAAAATTCAATTCACCTTTGAATGAGTGATGGCATTTCAGGAAAAAAAAAGAAAAAAAGACAACAGGATTAAGCTCAACCTATTAGACATCCTACTTCATCCCTTTCGGCAAATTTAACCTTTTCCACATCTTGAAAAACACAGAGTCCTTTGTTATTACATAACCAAACAAGCACCTCTGGTTGTGGGTTGACTTTTAGATTCAAAATTCAAATATCACATCACCCGGGATGATAAAACTTTTGCTTAATTTCATTGTGTGACTTCTTTGACCTAACAAAAAGAATAATAAGTATGATGAAAAATGATTATAGGAAATTTAGTAAAGTAATGGCAATTAAGCAGTTATAAATCATTTGTATTAAAATAGGCAGAAAAATTAATTTGACATGTCTATATTCATGAAAATTTTGAATTAGTTAAGCTAGTATAATGCATAATATTACTATATATATGCATATATAGTGTATTTATATCAGGAAAAGAAAATGTTGTTTAAATACTTTAATATTAAATTTATTGAAACATAATGAGATTAATAATAGTTACTATTGGACTCAACAATTATAACAGGTACTCAAATTAGTGGCCATTTAGTAATAGAGTTAACTGTTGAATTTTATATATATTTTTGGGGGCAGACTTTGTAAAATTAACTATAGTGACATAAAAATACTTTCATTGTATCAAAATATTTTATTTTTAAGAAGTTTTTCCATTTATATATCATTTGTGAACATTTCAAACAAATCATATTTTCTAAATGCACAAGGAAAAATTAGATTTTTTAAATTTTAAAGTGAAAAGGACAAATACAGTGTAACACAAATAAAGATAACACCAACACAAAAACAATAATACAATATGCATTTTAAAAAATGATGAGAAATTTGAAGGAGAAATTAACAATGGTTGTTGGATTACATATTATCTGCAAAGTAGTTGCTCAGATTACCAGATGTAGACTTGCAAGATTGATTAAACAGTTAAACATTAATTATTCCTTTTAATAAGGCAGTAGAAATTAGTATTATAACTATCTTAGCTATCTTGTGTGTGCTTTTCTATTTTTTTATTTTTAAAGTGAGTAATAGAAAAATTACGAATGTACAGATTTTCACTAAACAAAATGCTGTACATTAGACAGTATTTACTATATCACACTATGTAATCTTCAAGTTAGTTGTTTAGATTACCAGACATATGTGCCCAAAATTGAAAAAATTAAGAAAATTTATAAGAAATTAAGAAGAGAATAAAATGGAAAAATATATAAGAAGACAAAATAATAAGCATTATCTGCTCCTGATAGTGGAGAAAAATTTCTCCTTTCCCACACAGCCTCTCCAGTGTTTGTTATTGGTTGATGATAGCCATTCTTTCTGAGATGAGATAATGTCTCTTAATTTTCATCTCCCAGGGGCCGGGGAGATGGCTCAGTAGAATAAATGCTTCCCTGGCAAGCTCAAGGATCTGAGTTCAATCCCAGTTCCTCGTTTACCATTCATAATTCTTCATCCAAGTAGTGTGCTCATATGCACATAGAAAGAAGTGTACTTATTGATTAAACTTTTTTAGAAAGAAAAGTGATTTTAAAAAATCTGCCAAAAATGGATAGTACAATAAAGCCAGTGAAATTAGTTTAAAACTATGCTGTTAATGTGTTGATTTTGGCTGTAGTAAAATACTGCTGAAAACACTGATATACCACGGGATGCTGTTTCATAGGCTAATGAACCTCTCTATGCTTCCATTTCTATGTATTATTTACATTCTCAATTACCCTCATTTCCTTCTAGAGACTGAGATAATAGTCAAGGTTGTCATGAACTTCATTTGGGGAAATATATCTGTTCTTTATCATGCACTTCTAATATTTATTAACTATCATGAATTTTCAAGTCTATTGAAATTTTGAGTAACACACAAATCAGGTATCACAGACTCCTGAACGGTGAATGAAGCTGTTACCAGATAAGATATAATTTGTACTTGTATATGAATTTTTACATGACAAAATTTTTATATCTGATGTTTTGCCATTTGAGACGAGATGTAAAAGTCTTGAGCCAAAAAAACTAACAAAAGTTGTTATTAAATCAATTATTAAAGTTAATCAACATGATAGAAATGTTTAAAGATCTACCAATGAGATAAAAATGCTGTGAATTGAGTATGCTTTCTATGAACATTTCTCTACTTTACCTTAAACTCACTTTCATGTCTTAATTTAGTGACTATAATTTGTTCTTTCTCTTTGTTTCTTTATTTTATTTTTTTATTTTTGAGACATGGTCTTACTGAGTAGTTCACACAAGACAGGGATTTTGGTTCTGGTAACAAGAATGCTGATTCTTTTAAATGGTTTAGATATCTTACTATCAATTATAGAGTTTCAATAAAATCTAATTTTCATGAGGCTTTTATCTTAAAATAATGTAATAGCCAACCAATGTTTTATTTTATCTCAGAATCAACATCTGTGAAGTTAAATTATATTTTGCATAATGATTGTGAAGCAATGTGTATAGAATTAAGCTCTTGCAATATAACAGTGTTTACCATAAATAACAAATGTGCCTTTTAGTACTTATATTAAAGGTGATATTCTGCTTCTGTAAGATTTCTGAAATGTAATGAATAAGCATTTAGGGTAAAATATAGAGCTCATGAATCTCCTTAATGCCATAATTTACTATGATATGTTTCTAAGGACAAATTATGACTATTGACTGTGACTAGTTATTCTTTTTATAAAATTCAAATTTTTATTGCTGTCTGTGGATACTTTCTGATCTATATATTCTATGTATAATATGTTTTATGCTATCAAATTCATTGTATATTAAATGAAATTCATGCATTATCAGGATTTCAATGACCTTGACTTTTTGGGGGATAATATAACCACCTGGATATTTCTCAGAAGAGTTAATACAATGAATTGGAAACAGTACTATCCAGGAGGAATTAGAATCCAGATTATATTAATCACTGTCTAGATCCTCTCAACTTTGTAACACTGAATCAAGGACAAAAATTAAGGCCAAGGATTAAATCAGAAGCAATGTGCCAAATGCAGCCAAGTGTATTTTCCACAGGCTAATATAATTCATTTAAAAATCACATTGTCAATTAAATACATTTTAAGTACCATCTACATAAATCTTCAAAATATAAAAGAAAATTTAGATTAAGTGACTACTATTTGCAATTAAATTTCAAAACAGGCTAGGGTTTTGGAAGAATAATTCATTTAAAATTAATACTTTCTGAACAAATTAATTAAAATACTTCTCTCAATCTGATTCTGCGAATACAACGTATATTACTATTTTTCATCACATAATTTCATAGTATACTTTCAGATAAGTTACAGTTCATGTTTGACATGAGACGTTCATTTTGTGACCTAGAGGCATTTATCTCTTGATATTTATTTTCTCAAAACCAAGGTACAGAATAATTTTCATTGCCAATATATCAACAAATTTAATGGAAAAGCAATTGCTTGATTATTTCCTAAACTATTAATAAGGTGTTTCCTTTGCATCACATATACTAAACTATTACTATGACTACTTGAAATAGAAGACATATGGCAGTAGTTCAACCCAAATTGAGACACAAATTTATCCCACTGCGGGCACACCTAACAACGGTATTCCATATTGGATCTCATCTACTTTCAAATTTTAAGTGCTAATAACTAATGATACATTTAAGTATCTCAAGTTGTCATGCTTTTACTATAAAAAAAATCTCGTTATCATGTTTTTACTATGAAATGCTTCTATACTATGATGCGTCATACTATATTATGTAGAAATAATGTTGCTGTGGCTGAGGAGATGACTCAGTAGGATAAGCGCTTTCCTGGCAAGTGCAAGGGCTTGAGTTCAATCCTCAGTTCCACCAATAATTAAAAACAATGATAATAATAATAATAATAATGTATCCTTTGTACATCACACGCAGTGTAGTTTCTATTGTTTACTTGCAGTCTAAAACCTAAAAGGAATTTTGTTCACCAAATCTGTTTCTCTTTACAAGACAAAGAATCATTAAAACATACCTGTGACTTTAATACAAATATAGTGCCATTTCTACTCTATTAAACTTTTTGTTTTAATTCTTTGCTTTTCTCTGTGACTTTGGTTATTAAATCCTGCTTCCATTAGTTTCTGAGAAGAGGACTGCCATTCTGTCCATGAAACTTAGATCCTTAAATACTTTTTTGTTTTGTTTTTTGCAGTACCAGGGATTGAACTCAGGAACTAGCACTTGCCAGGCAAGCACTTCTTCTACTGAGCTATCTCCCTGGGCCCAATTGTTAAAGCTTTGTGTCAGAAGTTTAGGACATGATTATTTATTTAAAGTATGTACCTCTGTATGAAAATCTATCCTTTACTATAATGCAAAGAGTGCTAATATTTATTCAAAATATTTCTAAAAAAAAAGAAGATTTAAGTTATTCACCCCAATCTGTTTTTTTGTTGCTTTCTTGAATGGCCACAGTAAGTGTAACCAAAAATGATAACGTAATATGTTTCAGTTTCAGGAAGTAACTGGCTGAATTGTTACTGGCTACTGTAAAAAGAAATGTACACAGACTGAATTA
>NW_004524582.1:4469233-4474096 GCF_000260255.1 Octodon degus
ACAGAAATTTAGAAATCTAATCATATATAGCATGGAAGCAGGATAGTCCTGTGACATTTTTTTCTTATTTCTTGTTCTCATTTATTACCCTTTTATTTTTTTAAAGGAACATTTACTTGAGGGACATTGGCATAAATTGGTATGTCATGACAAGCAGTACATATTTAGAAGACCAGAATGACAGGCATGTTAAGCATGACCCTAATATTACACATGGAAAAATAAAACATAGAGTTATTAAAGTCATTGTATTCTTCTGCATATTATTTGAAGATGCCTAAATGTTCGATTGTTGTAATTATGCAGTTGATTTCAAGATTATATAGCATGACAAGTTCAACAAAAATAATTGTAGAAATGAAAATTTCATTTCATTCATTTTTTTTATTTGTTAAAAATTTACTGTTTGCCAGGAATTTGTTTTATTATTAAGAGACTCCAAATTTGCTGTTAATTTACTCTCACTATTAAAGTCAGCAAAAATAAATCTCTTGAACATTTAGAAAATAGTGAATAGAAAACTGTCAATAGGGCCGGGGAGATAGCTCAGTGGAATAAGTGCTTGCCTGGCAAAGTCAAGGTCCCGAGTTTGATCCCTGGTACCACCAAAAAAAGAAAAAAAAAAGAAAGAAAAAAAAAAGAAAACTGTCAATAAATATATAAAAAGTTATGTAAAGTTCTCATATATTGAAGGATACTCAGAAATGAAATAACTTTTAAATTTTTGAAGTAATTTGTAGTAAAAAGCTTTTGAATTTAGAATCCACTTTTAATGGACATCCAACTGAACATAATAATGCACACTTTAAGAAACAGCACGCCAATTATTTTGTCATTCCTGCTATTCCACTGTTTTATGTCAGCTGATTCATATCAAAGAATTACATATATGTGCAATCATTCTGTCATTCATAAGTTGCTTCTGAGCTACATTATTGAAGCATTAAGCACAATTAGTGCCTCTGGCTGAGGGAAAGATCAACTTATCTACATGCCAGCTGATCGTTAGTGATTTAGAGCTCATGTTCCCATACGGTCAGAACTCAGCAAGAGACAGGAGTTCATATTTAAAATATGGGTATATAACAATCACAACTTGGGACTACTTTCACCTCACATTTTAGAGACATACTATGTTTAATGGACAGAAAAGAAGAGGCTATTTCAAATTTATCAATCAATAAAAATAAACACCAACCCACACCCAGATGTAATAACTTGACCAGTTGTAATACCCATCTCACAACATGTAAATATAGCATATTATCGTATTGTATATCTCAAAAAACGAACATTACCAGCTGCTTATGAGGATCCCTGTGACCTTTGCAATTTCCTTAACTGACATTCCCCTAAACCAGCTTTCTGTGAAGTTTGGATTCTCATTTCTGACAGCAAACACATATATTTCCATTGTATATCTGAAAACTAAAATGGATAATGATGAAGATGGACAATAACTCTTTGTAAAGAAAGTTGGATGTGGAAGCTACAAAATTATCACCACCACTCTTCCCCTCCTAAATTCTTATTAAAAGAACTGGCACTTCTCTCCTTTATCCCATGGCCTGTTTTTGAGGATTTCCCCTGGGAGAAATGGGAACATATCTAGCGGGATTTTTGATAGAACTGACAAAGGCCCTGTGTGTGTCCATGTGAGTTCACAGAGACAGCTTCAACTATTTAAAAGTGCTTTTAGGAAAAGAAATTAAAAGCTGTCTGTGTTATCAGGACAGGTATTAACTAGGGCCAGTATTTTTGATAATTAATATTAACTTAGAATAAAATTATTGTTGCTTATTCTATTTATAGTAATACATTTCTTAGACAGTTATCTCTTTCTCATACAGGAAAAGAAGATCCCCAATGCACTTCTCAAATTGATGTGGCCCTTCTACAATCTCCAGGTGCTGATGCAGGGACAAAGATGCCATGGCACTTGGCACAGTTAAGTGTCTGGACAAATGACTTAGAAGAAGTGTTCATTTGCTGTGCAATGTCTAAAACATTTCTTGAAGGTACTTGCTAAAGTTAACCTTACTTTAGCTACATAGTGTGCATTTATAAAAAGTTTACCTATAATACCTATAAACGACATAATTATAGATTCACCTATCAGGCAAAGAAATATTTTCATTATAAGGCTCCTACTGGAATTTCTACTGTCAGTCATTCTCACAAATACCTGAAACACATGCAGATTTATAACTTTGGAACATCAAATCTTGTGCATGTCTCTATCTTTCCTTTTGTTTTGTTTTGTTTTTTGTGGAACCGGGGATTGAACTCAGGTCCTTTTGATTGCCAGGGAATTGCTTATTCTACTGAGCCATCTCCCCAGCCCCTCTATCTTCCTTTTATTATCAGATTTTCTTTAGCTAAGGAGAGAACAATATTTAAGACTGCAGCTAATGTCCCTCGATACCTTAAAAATACAGTTTTTCTTAGTTATATCAATCCTTAGCCATTAATAATACTCAAGGATGATTTTGATATGAAGTGGTTCTTTTAGGACTTGTGATGAATTATCACTTAAGTGTATGTTTATGTACTTTAGATTCTTGCATATGTCCGTCTGTTAACATTTGAAAGTAAAAATCTGAACACATAAAAATAGTGCCCGCAACAGGAAGGATGCAGTCTGTGAGCTATTTCATTGGCTTATGGCAACCTTGGCTATTCGCCATCAATTTCACATACTCATATGTATACCTACTCATCTTGCTTCTTTTATCTTGTCCTTTTTGAATCCACAATATGTATTATGCAATCTGACATCTAATCATCCTATTGAAATTTCAAAAAGCCCTAGCATTTAACTTTTCACAGCTGAAACCTGTTTGCTATGGAAAGCAATGCAAAATAAATATTCCTGAATGAATAATAGCCCAATAAAAGTAGCCACCTGAAATGTAGATGTACAATAATACAGAATGAGGTGGATCTCTGTTAAACATAGTTTAGAGTATGCTTGAAATAAACCTGTGTTTTACAAAATGGGCAGTAGACTAACAACAAAATTGCAAATGTAATTCAACTGGCTTAATTAATACATGCTTAAGTCACCTGGCTTTTTCACAACATTCGTTTACAGAGGATCAAATTGACAGTAAATACTTTGCCAGTCCAAAGGAGTAGAGGATATGTGTGAACTTGTCACTCTGGAAAAAAATGAAGTGGAATAGTTTGGATGTGAACAGTTTGTCCTAAATGATGAAGACCACTGGAGTCAGTAAGACAGGGTATAGAATGCGTTTCTGATCAGTATTGACAATTGATAAACTCTTTCACCGTTTTATTCCTTATTTCATTTGTAAGTTATAAAGACAAAGTATATTAGAGCAGAATAGCTTTGCAAATATAGAGATGGTTCTTACTTTCTAGCTTTAAATCGTGATAGCTTCTACTACTGAGTCTCAGATGCTTTTTCAGATGAAGGTAGTCATCATATACATGTGTTTAGAATGAATTCTATTGCTTGATATAAACTTAAGGTGTTTCTCAAGTTGCCTAATACATATACACATATAACATACATTTGTATGTATATATGCATGTGCATATGTGTAGCTATATAAGAACGAATCCCTATACACAGACACTGGGTATGTGTCCGTGCTGAGCACACACAGATGGATATTCAGAAGTAGAAGGTATATTTGTTCTCATTTTATTCCTACTTTGATGTACTCAGAAGATAACTAGACAAGTATAATTTTTTAGATGAATTTAGAATGGGGTCTACAGGGTCTATATGATCTACAGGATCTCACTACGTAGGTTGAACTCGTAGTGATCCTCTTGTTTTCAGCCTCCCAAGAGAGTCTCATTCGCTCCTTGGTGTGTTCTGGGGTGAGGCTGGCACGGCATGCAGGGAATTGAACCCTGACGACCACTGTGCTCGACAAGTAGAATTTTAATTCATAGATTTATATGATTAATGCCTTGACCCAACATTTGTTTAAATCTGATAAACAACTCTTTTTAAAATTATTTTCCTTTTATCATGTTTCTCTTGTCTCTAAGAAATCCTCAGTTGTTAGAGTATGAGGCTGCATTTAGAATAGCATTTCCAATATTTGTTGGTGAATATTAAGCTCAACTGATGGTAGATTGCTGGATGGAAGAATCGCTTATTTTTCACCATCTTGGGGAATATTTATTAACAACTCTGCACTGTGTGGACAACTGAAAATGTTGTCGATTTCACTGTCTCAAAGCCTCTGGATTTAGTTTTCTTTAATTTCAGTATGTTTTCCTGGTCTGACACAGTGCTACGTATATAAGATATCCAAACTCATCTACTGAGTTTATGCCAGTACCAAATTTGAGGACACAGGACATACTGACTTGAATCAATATGCTAGGAAGATTAAGCCAGCTCTGAGAAACTAGTGCTTTTTCAGACTTTATTTTTTCCAGATGATTTGATCTCTATTTTGCAAATGATCCTGATTTGCTTCAGTGTTCCTTCTAACCCTTTCTGGGAAGAGTGCATCTGCTTCTGACATCTGTCTTCTATCTTCCTTTGTAAATTATTAAGGGATGCCAACTCTTTTTTATCAACAAATTATTCTTAGAAATATTTTGAGGCTATAATGATTCTGTAATTTTCTTTGATTTTTTAATGAATTTGTAAAATGGCTTGATAGGTATAGTAAGTTTGTTTGTTCCTTTTTCATATTTAATATTTATAGTTGGTATACCCAGAGAGTGTACTTTGTTATGTCATGAAATGTGGCTTTTTTAATTCTTTAATTACAGTAATGTCTCTATAATATTCCCAGTCTCCATTTCAAGTTGTCATGGTAGATTTCATATTTGTTGTATTATTCATTCAGGAGATTCAGAAATATAGAACAC
>NW_004524582.1:4485980-4497494 GCF_000260255.1 Octodon degus
ATGCATCAACAATCAAATGAACCTCAGTATCCACAAAGTCTGGAAGCAGCGACCTTCTTTTGCCCTCTTCAGTACCTTTACAAGTTTGGAACATCTAGCAATTCAGCTGAAAATCTAAGACAGCTTTGAAAAATTCTGTTCTTACCAACACTTGATTTTTGACCTTGAGGTTCCCACCTGCTCTCCTTATATGAATTTATCCCCGGTACATTTTTCATATAATACTAAATTTGACATATACTAATACAAAAGAACATTCAAAAATTAGCCTTTTAAAAATTAAATAACACACTTTCAAGATTAGTACTACCAGAAGCAATAATAAAAGCTTCTTAAATAATAGGTTAAGGAAGTTATTTTTTAAGTTACATTTCTAGCAAAAAAGTGACATGTACATGTAAATTATTCTGAGATAAGAAATTTACATAAATATGAATATGTACGGAGATGTTTTTCATAAAATAAAAATTGATGCATTTTTAAAAGCACAGCTACTTGATCATTATTTTGAGGATGGTTTCTTACAAAAATAACCAAGGCTCTCAAGGAATCAGGATACAATGTGCAGGGGTGTCAGGCATACACTTAGAGATTAGCTGTGTATGTATATATTACTTATGATCTAAGAAGGAGCTCAAAAGTGTTCATTAATAACTGCTCTTTATATCTCAGCAGAGCCACACATATTCACTTCTTTTTTTACCTCAGTTTATTTTGTCTAGTTTTTCAATGTCTACAGTCATTCCCATTTTTTTTAACATTGTGATGCTTGTATATCTAAGCCATCAGGTCATGCACCGAAATTTCTGAGGACATGAGCCAGAGTAAATTACCTGGATTTAAAGATTTTGTTGCCAGGTATTTCATCTGAGTGAAGAAAAATTTTGCAATAGCACTACATACCTAATATGATGTACATATTCAATTTACATATTAAGTTGAATACAAATGTTCAAATTAAAGATTGTTGCTCTGCATCAGGCTTCAATGATGAGTACCTATTGAGACACTTTATTGTCTAGTGATTTTCTGGAAGCAATTAGCACACTGCCTGAGAAATACTTTCAGACATGATCCTTCTAATTTTCTCTGATCTTACCTGCTTTAGCTGCTTTAGTAGATGCTTCAGCACTTAAATGACAGCACATTTTTTAAATATTTATTTGATTATGTGAAAAATTATGCAAAATTCAAGCATATCCTTATAATTACTGATTATATAATGAAGAAAATATTTTCAATAAAGTATTTTAAATTATTTTATTCAGTTTTATAACTTCACCTCCTGGTATTCTAGCTTCCATTAAACTATAAGTAATTTAATATTCTGAAACAAAGGTGATGCTAGTAAAGTGAATTTTGGCTGTGATTGTAGGCATCTCCTATTTTCTGATAGGCATACCCATGCTTCTAAAATTCTGCTGGATATTTCTGAATAGGAAACTTTCAGGCATCTACAATTTCCAAAACCAAGGAGTCATGTTACTTCTTAGAACTTCTTCCCATTAGTTTGTCAGTGAAAGCTCATTTAAGATGCAGGTGTCTCAAATTGAAATTGTCTAATCAAGAAAAAAACAGTTCTCTTTGCAACTCTCCCACAATTATTAGATTTCGTCTGAAGATTGTATTTGTGCAGAGTGCAAAAATGTGGATTAAATTTTGCCACCCCACTGTCTTAAATAAAAAATAAAATATTAAAGTCAACCTTACATCTTTTTAAAATACTTTTTATTCATTTTAATAAGAAAAAAGATAAAATAGCAATGAAACAGTTTAAAAGGAGGTTAGGAGGACAGTTAAAATAATTAATACATTGAATATTGTTGTCTTCATAATAGTTCTTCGGAGGACAAGATGCAGACATGATCTCATGTCTAAACAATATTAATACAAATTTTATTCTCAGTGCACTAAGAGAAAGTAGATGTATATCTATTCTAACTCTCTTGGGTATACATATATTTTTTTTCTTCCATCTTTTTTTCACAACAAAACTGTTCTTTATTTACAATTTTGTGAAGTTAGAAAAGCATGACAACACATTGCCTATCAGCTGATAGCTGACCTTAACCAGACACTCAGGAGTGAGGTAGCTTGCTTGCTTTAGGCACTGGACGAAGTCCCACCTTACATATATTTGATTGATTTCCTAGCTTCATGGCTCCCAACATATCCCCCTTTTTCATTTCAGAGATGGGTGTTCCACTGCAGTTACAGAAGCTGTATTTAGAGACATCTTTAAAGGATATTTTCATACTTGAAACGGGTCTAAACATCTTACTGTCATAAATAAAACTTATTCATAGTCACAAATTTTAAAACAATTCCCCCACAGAACACTATATATACATGGTAATGGATAGTAATGGCAGATATTCATTATAAATTTATCAATGTGAAAGAATATTTTACCATCTGATGATCCTTGCTTCATTCTTCTCTAGTAACCTATAACCATTCACAAATTCACAGATAAGAAAAGACTGATTTTTCCTTGAACAGTTCCTGAATTGCTAGCCTGTCACTTGGATTACTCATTCCAAAATGATCACAGGCAGCTGTCTTCCTTCATTTGATTTCTGTCAAAATAAAACCCATCCTTAAAATAGTTCTCGTACCATAATATATTGCTTTACTTTCTTTATTTTATAAACCTTACTACAAATCATTTCATTTATAATTGCATTTTACTGAGGTGCTTTTGCTGTATTCTGCAAAACTGCAAGTTCTGAAGGACTTATTATTTAATGTTCTTAATGAGTATTTTTAATCTTTCAACTTAAAATTCAGCTTACATGTGGGAGGCACAATAACTCCTGGCCTCCAATACTATTGCAAGTGAGTCTTTCTAAATCCTGTGAATCTGCCACATCATGACTCCGTGCCACATGTCCCTTAATGGTCACCTGAGTGCCTCTCACCTATACAATTCTCTTGGTGCATTAGCGTCACTAGTGACGCTGACTTCCTCTTCCCCTACCTCTGCTGAGCTAAGTTCCTAGTTCTTTTTCTCCGCCTATGTCCTATAAGTCTCCTGCTATGCCCCGGAGGTGGGACTTCCTGTCATAGCCCGATTGTCTAGTTACTCACGCCTTTTACTCGCCAACGTCATTTCCCTATACCTCCACTATATATACCCAGCACCTCCCCTGAATAAACGAGACTTGATCAGAATCCTGTCTTGTCTTTATTTCTCGCGTCTCCTGTCCTTTGTCCCCTCCTCAATTCCCCGCTCCTCTCCCAGGTGACCTTCATTGACTGACCCGCTGGTTCGGAACAAGTGGCACCCAACATATGGAGCACCTGGTATGGAGGATTCAGCGACTAAACCGTCTGAGAGAGCCAGCAAGGGAGAAAGTAAAAGAGGCCCACACCGCAGTTGCCTGCTGTGATGTCTGAACCTTGGTAAGCGGACAACACCCTTTCCCCTTCCCTTCAGCAATGGGCCAGGCATTAAGTGAACATGAGATATTTGTAGAAAGTTTGAGCAAAGCAATAAAGGCATGAGGGGTAAAGGTTAAAATTAGGATTTGTGTCAATATTTTGAATATATTAATCAAGTTTGCCCATGGTTCCCTATTGAAGGAACTATTGATCAGAGGCAATAGAAAAGGGTTGGTGATGCCCTTTAAGGATTATTATGAGACTTTTGGACCTGAAAAGGTCCCAGTTATGGCCTTTTCCTACTGGAATTTAATTGATGAAATCTTATCCCAGAGACACTGTGACCCAGTTGTTGCTAATGTGATAAAAAAAAAAAAAAAATTAAAAAGGGTGAAAATATACTGCAGGGACAAAAAGGTAGAGCCCATCTTGGAGGGCAGGGGGAATGGGAACGGGGGCGGACAGACACGGAGAATGGATAGGAAGATCTTGTGTCTTTGATAGCCATGATGATAGAGATCACGATAAGCCAAAAAAGGACAAAGAACCCCCTAAGGGTGTGTTCCCTCCTGTAAGAATCTTGAAATTGAAACCAGGAAGCTGCTCGGTATCAGGGCCAAGATGGGCCACCCGAGGTTCAGGGCCCTCCACCATATAGCACTGATTCTAGTGCGCCTCCTTCTGCATGTTCGGCTTCTGACCTCATGAAAGGAACTAATAGGCAAAATTGAACTTCTCAAAGAACAGATAAAATTAGAGAAAGAACACCAAGACCTCATAATCCAATTAGAAAGATTAAAATTGAGAAAACCCAAAAATGAAAATATAACCGGACCAAAAGCCCCTGTGTTCAAAGGCCACCCGTGAGGGGGGCTATCCCCAAAAGCTTCCTCCTGTTAGACCCACCCATAGATCTAGATAAGATAGAGGTATTTCCGGTATCAGAAACAACAGGCGCTCAAGGACAGATTGGTGCCATTACTCTAGTCTCGATTTTAAAGCACTAAAGGAACTAAAAATGGTGGTTGTCCAATGCAGAGCTATGGCTCCATACACCACAGCCATTTTAGAAACTGTGGCCAACAATTACCTTACTCCCAGGGACTGGCAGGCTTTAGCCAGAGCCACCCTCTCGGGGGGGGGGGATTACCTCCTATGGAATTCTTCCTGTATACAAGGAAGCTTCCACAATGATAGCTTCACTGTTGATGTTGGATTTATTACCTTCACCAGCTGCAATCAAATATTTAACTACAGTAGCCCTATTTGCCCAAAAAAGGGACATGTGTTTGTATTCACATATTTACCTACCAACTGGACAGTACTGTGTGTCATGGCAATAGTATTGCCTGATATAGATGTCATCTCTGGTAATGATCCCCTACCCCTTCCCAGTTTAGATTATGCTTTGGGCCGCACAAAGAGGGCAGTCCAGTTCATCCCTTTATTAGTGGGGCTAGGAGTCATGGCAGCCATGGGGACAGGCACAGTAGGGTTGGGAGTAGCAGTACATTCTTATACCAAATTATCTAATGAGCTGATTGATGATGTTCAAACACTGTCTGGTACTATCCAAGATATCCAAGACCACATAGATTCATTAGCAGAAGTAGTTTTCCAAAATAGGAGGGGCTTAGACCTTCTAACAGCAGAGCAAGGAGGGATCTGCTTGGCTTTACAAGAAGGCTGCTGCTTCTACGTAAACAAATCCGGTATTGTTCGAGATAAAATAAAGAAACTTCAAGCTCTTATTAAGAGGAGAAGAGAGCTATTTGAAAACCCTTTCTGGAGTGCATGGAATGGAGTACTACCCTACCTCCTCCCCCTATTGGGACGTTTGATTGGACTATTAATACTTTTATCAATAGTACCTGTCTTTTCAATAGGCTGATGACTTTCGTTAACATTTGAATGCCATTAAAATGCAACCCATACAGGTTCATTACCACAGTTTTGAGATGACTAAAAGGGAAAACTGTGCTGGAATACAACCAGCTTATGATGATGAAGGTCCAGAGACCTCTTAGTTCTCCCACCCTTGGTGAGATGGTCAGGCTAGCCATCTAGACGGGTAATGAGGGGCATACACGAGACACCACTCACTGCCTAAGACAGGAATGGGACCTTCTTCCATCCTGGTCTCCTATGACGGGTAAGGTTTGAGTCAGGTCCATGTAGAGGACACCTCGACCTAAGACAGGCACTGCCCCTTCAAGGGAATCAGCCATCTAAAAAGCCATATTTTATATACATATATAAAAGTAAAGGGGGACCTGTGGGAGGCACAATAACTCCAGGCCTCCAATACTATTGCAAGTGAGTCTTTCTAAATCCTGTGAATCTGTCACATCATGACTCCATGCCACATATCCCTTAATGGTCACCTGAGTGCCTCTGACCTATAAAATTCTCTTGGTGCATCAGCGTCACTAGTGACACTGACTTCCTCCTCCCCTGCCTCTGATGAGCTAAGTTCCTAGTTCTTTTTACCCCGCCTATTTCCCCTAAGTCTCCTGCTATGCCCCAGAGGTGGGACTTCCTGTCATAGCCCGGTTGCCTAGTTACTCACGCCTTTTACCCGCTGACATCATTTCCCTATGCCTCCACTATATATACACAGCACCTCCCCTGAATAAACGAGACTTGATCAGAATCCTGTCTTATCTTCATTTCTCCCATCTCCTGTCCATTGTCCCCTCCTCAGTTCCCCGCTCCTCTCCCAGGTGACCTTCGTTGACTGACACGCTGATTCGGGACACTTACAGAAGTTTTCAGCAAATACTTGATATAAGAATAAGTAATTGATTGAAGAGCCAGATATAAAATATGGTAACTGGTGCATCATATTTTTAAGGTAGAAATGCTTTATTTCATGAGCTTCAAAATCACAGACCTAGTGTTTCGTGTGAATATGACATGGTGTTATGATTTGTGTCAGCTTGTGCCCAAAAGCCTCATGCAGTCATGGGGCAGTGACTTCTAGAGTTTGAGACCAACTCATGATCCACTGGGATTACAGGTCTTAGTGCTGCTGGGATTGTGGGTAGGAGTACTCCAGTCCTGAGGTGATAGCCTGAGTGCAATTTAAGGGCGACAGACTTCCTCTCTGTTGCCATTGCAGCAGCTGCTGCTCCCTTTCGCTCATGCTCTCTTCTACCACCATGAACTGCTGTCTTCCACCATATGCCACTCTGCCTTGTAGCCAGCTGAGTAGGGACTGAAACTTCCAGTGACTGTGAACTAAATAAACCTTTCCTTCCTTCATTTTGGGTGTCAGATATGTTGTTCCAGCAATAAGAGTAACTGAGACACATGGTGATGTGATTAATTTAAGAGAAGGAACTGAGCAAAGCAGAGCAGAGGAGGATGCCTGGTACGATCCTGGCTGAGACTCACCAGGGGGGCCATAACTCGCACAGTACAAGTGGCCTTGTACACATTCAGGCTTTCTGGGGAAAATCAGGGAGAACTTAATTAATTTCCTAAGCAAGATTATTCCTTTTTGCTGGGCCAATTATTGCCTCAAAAAGAAAGAAATAACTAGAAAACAGAATGAAAGCTAAATTGTTTAGAAGAGAGCCTGTGTAGAACACCAACAGTGCATACTGCAAGTCAATGCTAAGGTCAAATTATTAATCACATCAAGATCACTCCTATGAGTCTGAATTTACATAGAGTTTTAGTGTGTTACAATTTTGATAAACTTTATGCAAAAAGTATTAATGGAATCACTGTATGTTCTGCAATTCACATGGTATTATGGCTATGACTTTACCATCATTAGCCATTGCAGAGTCCCTTTAATTTGGCTTCCACATTTGTAGCACATATGGCTTGGATTTTACAGGCCTTAGAACCTCACCCTTATAAATTGCTGACTTCTTTGACATTGTAAGCAATGAAAAGAAAGGAGGAAAGAGAGGGAGAGAGAAAGAGGTAGGAGTAGGAACAGCAGAAGAAGAAAAAGCAGAAGGATGATGAGAAGAAAGTAGATAAGTGGGAGAAAGGAAAGAAAGAAAACAGAAAAGAATGGCAGCTAGGAGAATAAAATTGGTCATGAAAATACTAACAACTTAGTGGATTCCTTGAGTTCTAACACATTTGGCCATGTCCCATTATGTGGTAAGATTTTCATCTCCTCCTAAAAGGCAATTCTGTTATTTCTAAAAATTTCTAAAGGCTAGAAATGTTTTCTGTGTCTACTGGTTTACTCAGATAATTATATGTAAATGGCCAGGTTAAAACTAAATTTTTATATTTATTGCCACATTTTACTATATCTCTAGGCAAAGTAAACTCTGTCTTGAGGTATATTACCTTTATCTCCCTAAAATCTAAAGTGCAGTGTACAAAAACTTATACCCATAGGAGAATACAGAAAATTCTTTGCAAAGATGCACTGATAATTAATTCTTTGTTCCTGTCTTCACATGTCTCCTGTCTACTTATGAGGAAATTAACCTCATACAATGATTCTTTGCATATTTTACACTCTAAAGAATGGAAACACAATCTCATGGTTTCATTTCCAGGTTGGTACCTTTTACCTGTGACTTTAGAATCTAGCTACAGAATTTATCAGTAGGAACCTTCTGTATGGTACAGTGTTGCATGCAGTCTTTGGCTGGTAAAGTCACATTATGAGGACTTGGTCTGGGTGCTGTCATGTTGCATTCTATACTGTTCATTCATACAAATTTTAATTGCTCAACACAGCACTGTTGGGTTAGTCACTGTGCTTAGAAAAGATAAAACTCTTAAACATATGAAAATGTGTTAGTTTCCATCAGGGTCAAGTATTCATTTTTAGAGGAAATCATTTATCTAATTGTTCTTTGTTTCTGGAAGGTGTGGAACCACAGTGGAGGCTCAATATTGCCCACTGTTGATGGCAGATGGGGCCCTTAGCAACGGCAGTCATCAGGTGAGAGAAGATAATCAGGTGCCCTTGTTCTTGAATCTACTTCTTCTCAATGTCTGACAGTTTCCCTACTCTCTCAATATGCCCAATATGCAAGTAATTCTTGATCCCTTTGAGTCAAATGTCTTGCCTGCTTTTATGCTTCTGTATCCTGAATGCTGTCTTATAGGTATCAACACCCTATTCCAAGATTCTCCCAGTGTAATTTCAAAGCATTGTGTCAGTAAACATATCTGTTCTTCAGATGTCCTCCTTAATTTTGTTCTTTTCAGTTTTTTATGTGCTAAGTCAAGGCATTTGCCATACTCTAGAAATCTGATTCTATTCCTACTTACATTACAATTCTTTCCAAATGGAGAACATCCAGAAGGTATGAGCAAGTCTCCACCCCGAGATTGCTCTAGATCATGCCGTGCAGTCCTCCCCCCAGTGTGGTTTTGTAATGCACATAGTCCGTTATCACCCCTCAATCATGGCCCCACCCATCCTACAAAGAAGCGTGGCCTGTTTCTGTCTCTTCCCGCTGTTGGTACAACACTAAGGAATCAGAATCCCCTGCTCCTTCAGCTGACTTTTACCCTGAGTCTCATGTCAAGCCCAATGTGTCTTATCTATTTACAATAGATGCATGGCTATCAGAATGATATATTGTTATGGCTTACATTCCTGGACTTTGTCTTGGCAGATGTAGCTGGATGACATGTAAGATCTCTATCTGACCTTTAGCTTTATTTCTATTCTGAGTCCAGGAGATATACGTTTAATATATATGTTTAAATCCCACCAATAAGAGTCTTTAATACAGTATTTTCCTTACATGCCTACTTACTAGTCTGAATCTACCGTGTTCCCCTATTGGCTTACTAGTGATAATTTTAACAATCACCTAATTCTTACAGTTACTATTTCACCTATATCACTCAAAATGCCAAACAAATGCACCAGCCAGTATGTCTTTTTCTCAGTATAGTACAGATAAAATTTAGCTGTGTACATGCCATGGATTTCCAGGGACTATCAAGGTCTCACTATCCAGTGGGATGTATAAACATAAACTATAAAACAAAACTGTTTTCAACAAAAGAAAATTTATGCCTGCTATCTACATGAGGCATGAATTTGCTGTAATTTAAGTAATAACATGAACTTTCTGTTTTGTGTTTCTATTTGTTGTTAAGCACTTAGAAAATTAGACAAACACATACATTCAACTATTAATTGAAGATAATGATTTGGAAATTTTTATTTTGATGTTCAGTGGTTACTTTTTAATAGTAGTAAACAAATTTCAGTGTTAACTGAGTGTGTACATCTTTATGAAAGAATGTATTTAATGTACTAATAAAGCAGAATAATATTAGAATTCTGAGACAAGTAATTTAACTATTTTTAATTGTATTATGACAATGAATTATTCACAGAAATAACAATAACTCTTGTGATTTTCCTACTTAATTTATTACATACTTAGTTTCTTTCCAGGAAAGTCCAATATAGAATTAATATTTTCAATTTCTTGTAATACTTTTCACACAGCCTGGTGCACTATAACAACTCATTTCTCACAAAAATAAATTCACAAAAATAAAATATGTATTACTAAAATGAGGATTTTAAGGCTGAGGGATGTATTCTTGCTGGTATATTTATATGAAGGCAGTGTCACCATAGTGATATACCACACTGATAAATCATTGCAGAGACACCATTGTGGTGATGTATTATGATCCACATATACATCATGATGGTCATCACAGTGGTTTATTAACATCATATATCACTAAAATGATAGAGTTGTGATGAAATAGAATTTCTACCTAAAATAGTGGTGGCAAAAGTTATCACTTGGTGAAATGTTTTGCAACCTGATTCCTAAAAATTTATAAATATACCATTCACCTTTCCTACATTACCCTGAAAAAGAGAAACAATGTAAGATTCATTTGAGATACATACCTAGATTTTGTTGCATTGCTTAGAACTTTTTTCTAAGCCATTGAAATATTTTCTTCGTATCTCATTCAGTCAAAGAATTGCTTGTTCTCTTATGCCAACAAATTGACACACATTTGTTGCAGACAGTTACTTATCCTCTGAGAATGAAGAGATGATACAGCATTCCAAATCTGTTGTAGCATCCGAATCTGTGATCATTTTATATCCACATTACTTCCACCTTGTTCCATCATCCTCTATGCTACAGTCTTTAGGGCCTCGATCACAACTTTCTTACAACTAAGGTGTGTACTTTCCAGCCCAAGGAAAAGGAACAAGAGAAAGAGTTATAAAAAAGCAGTTTCTTTCAGGAAAATAACACAGAATTTCACACTACTTGGGAATAGCCTACATGAACTAACATAGCTCTATGCAATGTCATCATTTTCCTACAAGTTTTACTCTTCCATCAAATTAGCGTGTGTGTGTGTGTGTGTGTGTGTGTCTGTGTGTGTGTTTCTCTTAGATAAATACATTTTATTAAGTACATGTATCAATAACAATGTTTAAAGACATCAACACTTCCCAAAATGCATACTAATTATCAAATAGGAGCTACTGGTATTACTCTAATTCCATGTGTTGCATTCATTGTTATATAATACTGAAAAATATAAATAAAGTAGCATACTTAGAAAAAGGGATGTAGCTCAACAGCACAATGCCTGCCTGGCAAGCATGAGATCATGAGTTTGATTCCTAGTACCACCCCCCCAAGTAAAACATATTTAATCTTTCTTAATTAATTACTAAAAACTTGTAGGAAAATGACTTTGCATAGAGCTACATTAGTTCATGTAGGCTATTCGCAAGTAGTGTGAAATTCTGTGTTATTTTCCTGAAAGGAAACTGCTTTTTCTAAGTCTTTCTCGTGTTCCTTTTCTTTGGGCTGGAAAGTAACAAGAGCGTCACATTGCCCCATCCATTCATGCATCTAGAGTCCCTTTCCCTAATCACCTTTTAAAAATCCCACCTGTGAATACTACTGCAACTCAACATGAGCTTTTGAGTGTACAAGCACCCATATAGCTCTAAAACATTTTGATAATTATCCCAGAAATTTGTATTGCTGTTTGAAGAGCAATATAATTAACTATATTTTTTCTTGGTGATAATAGGGTTAGCTTGTTTTGTTTCTTGAGTAATAATGAATTAATTTGCATTCAATAGCTGATTAACCAATTCCATTTATTTTCACAAAATAGAAAACAATT
>NW_004524582.1:4498098-4506747 GCF_000260255.1 Octodon degus
ATGATGCCACTTTTCAAATATTGTCTGATTAGGTCATAAAATGATATGCTAAACATTGTCCTGAGTTTATATACATATAGAGATTTGACATGGATCATATATGATATTCAATGATCAACAATTTTAAACAATTTGTCTCTCAGGGGTTTGACTTTAAGGACTCTATTTCAATAAGTTTCTGACTCAAGTAAATTGGTTAGAGCTGAGTTCTCAAAAATCTGTCGAAACCACATTGTCTTTGTTTCCTGATTGAATGAGGACAGCTAAAATTTATCTGACCTTCTTGGTTGACACTGCACTTATTAACTTAGTTCTAATTTAAGAACAAATTATTCATATCAGAAGCCACATATTGACCTAGCCTCGTACAATATTCATAGACCTCATCAAATCTCTAGATACTTCAATCCTTTTGTTGAGACTATCCACTACAGACAACCACATTTTCAACATCATGAATTTATGTATGCATATGCTTTTGAAATATGTTCCTTGTATTTTCATTCTAAAATGTCATGACTTTAGGAAATGATGTACTAGTAATGAAAATACTCATGTGATTTGGCACACTGAACTTGCCAACATTATCAAAATGTATTTCACACTGAACTGAAGTGATATGTTGAAAAATGATTAACTAAACTTATAATGATTAACTAAGCTTATAAATTATGATGGAAATTTCATATACATTAAAATCAATTATATGATAAATTTTGGTCTCATTTAAATATGTTGTAATGTAAAATATTTTCCCCTCATATTTTTAATTTTCCACCTTGTCTATTCCACCATTGCTAAAATGGTTTTTAACTATGTTGATCTCTTAATTCGTTTTCCTCCTCTACAATAAATATTTTACAGTATACACTCTCACAGTACCTATGTAACAGCAGGACTCTAAGAGCAGCAGTACTTCTTCTCAATGAGAAACGGAAGGGCCAGGGGAACAATTGCCTGCCTGACTTATGTGCTATCACTATACATTGCTGACATGTGGTTTACTGGCTCCCTTTAATAACAAAATTTTATTATTGTTTATTTCTATTATAAGACTTATTAAAACAAGCAAAAATACAACTAATAAACAAAATCACATAATTATTTGATCAAGAGATGATCACAATCATTTTAACTTAAGAAAATTCATGACAAGTAATCCCCTAGGTTGAATGTAATCATTATGCACTGTAAACATGTACTACTGAGAGCTAAAAAAACCCTCACTACTGTATGTCACAATTCATTGTAGACATTCTGCCTCATTATTATAATAAAGAAATAGAAGATTAATAATTAGGGGAGAAAATGATATTAATACTTGCAGTTCTCACTGAATCATTTAGGTGGCAATAAAATTTTATTATAAAAGTAATTTGAAGTTTTCCTCTCATTTTATTAAACATAATTGTGAGTAAAATTCCAACCTACTCTCCCTACATATTTGCTGACTGGTTATCCAATGTTCATGTAGATGCCTACTATCCTCAAATTTAAAATCTAGTATTACATGGATTGGTGCAAGAGTTGTCTATTTCTTGCATTCTTTCCAAATGAATGAGGAAGACTTATGATAGTCTTGGAGTCTGTAGATATTGTTTTTACCATGTTAAACCAGCAACTGATCTTCAAATTTTACTACATAAATAGAAATAAAACTATACATTCATTTGGGATATTTTTCAGTTACTCTCCCAAGACAAACTTCAAAATCCTGTATTTTTCACTTTTATACAATTAGAGATTTATGTTTCAGCACTCATAATAGTTTCAATAATTAGTGAAAGTTACCAAACCAGTGAAATATCAAACACAAAGTCTCCTCTATTGTGGTGTTTCCTCTTCTTACTCACAGCTACCTGATAATTAGAGTGCAAGTGTCATGGTTGGAATGGCTCAGAGACCACGCCCAGTCTTTGATGGAAAGTTCTGATGTATCTTTTAATGCTTTTACTTGGTTTCTCCTGTCACCAAAGTATGGGATAAATATTTGAGAAGAAAAAAAAAATAAAGTGAGAAATTATCCAAGATGGAAAAGGTCAGGTAGAGGGTAGATCTGGAAAAAAGCACCAATCCCCCCCCCCTGTAATTTTAGCATTATGATTAGGGAAAGTCACAAAGGCCTACTTTATTGGAATCACGTGAGAAATGCTGGAACCCTGGTCCTGTGAAGACCTAGCGGCTCACGCATATCGCTGATCACAACAATCTATGTACTAAGTAAGACTTCACTCCAGGAGCTATTCAATCCTTTAGATCTTGCCACTGCTGAGTTTAGCAAAATCATGAAGGTTATTTTGCATGCATTGTGTCTGGCCAATGAGAGATGATAGTGTGTCATGCTGTCAGTATTTTTTTTTTAAATTTTATTTATTTATTTATTAGAGAGAGAGAGAGATAGAGAGAGAGAGAGAGAGAGAGAGAGAGAGAGAGAGAGAGAGAGGCCAGCTCAGCCCACCAGGGGGCAGGGCTGGCTGGCATGTGGTGCTGGGGGATTGAACCGCGGTCCCTGTGCTTTGCTAAGCTTGTTCTAAGTAGGTGCTTTAGACCACTGAGCCATCTCTCCAGCCCCATGCTGTCAGTATTAAATGTGCTTTCACAAGCGGGGCATGGTGATACATGCTTATAATCCCAGCACTCAGGAGGATGAATCGAGGATCATTGTAATTTTGACATCAGTCTGGGCTACAAATTGAGCTCAAGACCAACCTGGACTACATAGTAAGAACTTGTCTCAAAAAAAAGAAAGAAAGAAAGAAAGAAAGAAAGAAAGAAAGAAAGAAAGAAAGAAAGAAGAAAGAAAGAGAAAAAGAAAAAAGAAAGAAAGAAAAAAGAAAGAAAGAAAGAAAGAAAGAAAGAAAGAAAGAAAGAAAGAAAGAAAGAAAGAAAGAAAAGAAAAAGAAAAAAAGCACGCTCTCTCACAGAGCAATCCTAAAGTGTAAAGACAGTCACGATTTAAGGAGTGCTGTCAAGGTACTTGTGATGGTATCACAACTTTAGATTAGTTATTATACTAAAAAATCCAAACGGTGATAGCTTGGTGGTCTTAGCACCGGCCTGGCAAGAGCAAGAACCTGGGTTTGATCCCCAGTACTGCATCTGGCATAGCAGGATCCTGTACCAAATAAATAAATACATAAAATATCTGAAAACAATTTCTGGGGGTGGCCAGATAGCTCAGCAAATTAAAGCACCTGCAAGCAGGCACTGGGGCTGGGGCCGGGGCATTTGATCCCAGGGCACGCTGAGACCGCAGTTGAAACTGGGAGTGGTGGTGCACACCTGTAATCCCAGCACTTGGGAGGCTGTAAACAGGCGGATCACTAAGTCTGTTTTAATAATGAGATCCTGAACAATCTGTAGACCCTTCCCTAAAATAAAAATTAAAAAGAAATCCAAAACCTTCCAAGCAACAAAACTTTATCTTGATCATATTTGAGACCTTCAACTCTATATTATATGTACGTACCATTTTCTCAAAATAAGCACTATTGTGTATTGCAAATATATGCTACTGAAATCTTTTAAATATTAGCTATAAATTTATATGTATGAAAGGTGATTGTAGTGGTTGTGAAATTCATTTTATTAATATGCACCATAGATAATTTGAAGAAATCATATAGTGGTATTTTTCATGCTAGAGAGAAAAGAGCCATTGTAAAATTTTTAACGTCTGAGTTATTTTCTAGTAAGACCAATAGAAAAGGAGACTATGAGATAAAGAAGTAGTTGAATAGAAAACTGTAGATCTATCTGACCCACCTGACACAGTAGAACAGTTTGTCCCACTAGCTGTTAACTTCCTTTTGGCTTCCAGGTTTAACACATGAAGGCAGAAAAGATCAGGATACAGCTCGAAGCATATCACGGCTCCTGGCTTTCCCCACTTCCTTGCTCATGTTATCTTTGCGTCCCTTTCACATTTGCAAAGAGATCTATCTCACTGTTTTCTTTTACCCATCCTTTGGTTTGCTCTTTGATTTATGTATACTTTGGGTTTCTCATTTTAGAGAAATCCTGTGGTACTTGAACTTGTGTTTCAGAATTATTTTGCTTCTGTTATGTGTTCCAAGTATATCCATTTTCCTATAAAAGACTTCAAGTTTTCCTTCCTATGGCAGAGTGGCATTCCATTGTGTTTAGGTGCCACATTCTCATCTGCTGATGGACATGCAGAGTGTCCCCAAGGTCTAGCAACTATAAACACTGCTGCCATAAACACGGGCGTGCCTCTGTGGTGACGTTACATCCTTTGCATTTGAGGGCAGTAGGCCAAATCCTCACTTACACTATGACTTCAAGAGTTATATGTATTTCACCTTCCAAAAGGTGAAGTTCTTCTGTTTTAATATTTCTATCCCATTGTTTATAGCATCCAGAAAAATAAAATACTTACAAAGCCCCTAATCAAGGAAATGAAAGACTTTTGCAACAAAAACTAGAGAACTCAGAAAAAGTGAGTCAAAAGCACACTGGAAAGTGATAAGTTATACCTATAGATACAATACATATTACTAAATGGTCACACTCCCAAAACTGATACACAGATTCAATGCAGTCTCAATCAAAATAGGTACCAATATCATTTATCACAAAATTAGGAAAACGATCCTAAAATTCTCATGGAACAGGAAGACACCCAGCCTATTAAAAGTAATTCTGGGTAGCAAGAGAAAACGAGGAAGCATCACAATCCCACATTTGAAGCTACATTACAAAACTACATGAATAAAATATAGAATAGTATTGGCACAAAACCAGACATTTGCATCAGTGAAACACGATGGAAAACAGACTCAGAAACAACTCCACATGCATGTAACCACTTCGTCTGTAACAAAGAGGCCACAATCAGATGTTCGAGGAAGTGGTGCACAATTTGCAAATGGTGATGGAAAGCAGGCAAAGGGCATGCAGGAGACTGAGGCCATGCCCACCTAAATCTCTCACAATATGCTAGGCTAAAATCAGGTAGATTTTTACATGAGACTCACTGAACACCTTTAAAAATTTAGTAAAAATAGAATGTAAAATTAAATGATAGTAGCATAGAGAGCCATGATATTTAAATTTTTCTAGGGAGCAAATAAATCAGACAATATAATGTCAGTAAAGGAAGGAGGCGAGCAAAGTAATAATCTGCAAGTACATGGAATATATAAGAGAAAAGAATGATAATTAAAAGAAATCAACAGCAGAGGATGGTAATCATAAGAAGCAATGATTTCCTTTCTTTATTTCTTTCTTTCTTCTTTTTTTTTTTTTTTTCTCTGGTTGTACATCATGCTAGGTTAAGTGTTCTAGCATTTAACCGCCCAACCCTTTCATTTTCAGTTTTGGTAAGTTTATTTGTTTCATTCTTTTCTTTTCTTTTTTCTTTTTTTTTTTTTTTCCAGAACTGGGGATAGAACTCAAGCTCTTGTGCTTGCCAGGGAAGCACTTATTCCACTGAGCCATCTCCCCAGCCCCTTCTTTTCTTAATGTTAATGCAATGACAGGTAAGAAATAAAAATCAAGTACAAATATTCTATCTTTTCCCATATCATTTCTCAGATATTGTGAATATGCCATCCACTTTGTGCACGTCATGAACTTAATTATTATAAATAGTTCTCTGACTTGTGCTAAAATGCATTTAAATATATATATATATATATATATATATATATATATAAAATGCATTGTTGTCATGCACAATTAAAATATTCAAGTTTCAAAGATTTTTAATCACATGTTAGTTAATAGGGAGCCAGCAAGATGTTTAGATTGGTTCACACGACAATTTGATTATTCGTGGAAATCATTTGCATTAGTATCATTTTTCTACATTTCAATTTCTGTCTTTTCAGTTACTTCTGTTTTCTTATATTATTATATCTTTCAGGTTTTATTTATTCTTTCTTGTTCTTACATTAGGGAAGCAGTATAATATTCACTTTTGTGGATCTGATTGATTTCACTTATAAATATAGTCTAGTTACTTGCACTTCTCCATGCAGGCTTTGAGTTTGTCTTTCTTTATAGCTGAGTAATACACCATTGTACAAAAGTACCACGTCTTTTTCTTGTTTTATGCATTTAGTACAGGGTCTCACTACACAGATCATACTTATAGTGATCCTCCTATGCTCAGCAGCCCAAGTACCGGGATTGCACGCACGGTCCCCCACATCCAGTCGTACCACATCTTTTTCATCCATGCCTCATGTGGATAGGCATTTTGGTTGTTTCCAAGATTTGGCTATAACAAACTGTGTAGCTATAAACAATGGTAAACAAATATCACTATGGTATGATCTTTTCAGGTTTTTGTTGTTGTTTTTGTTTTTGGAAAATATCAAGAACGGGAATTAATTAATTAATTAATTAATTAATTTGGTACAGGGATTTGCTACACAGCTCCGACCCATAGCAATCCTCCTGTCTCAGCCTCTCCATTGCTGGGATTATAGGAGTGTGCCACTACACCTGGTTTCACTGGCTGGCTTGGCGCTCGGGATCAGCATGGCAGGCAGTACCAGAGACTGAACACGGGTGCTTGCACCTGTCAGACACGTGTTTAGACTACTGAGCTATCTCCTCAGCTGGCTTACAGAAGTTTATATTTTTTTTGAAAAATAATCCTTGTGCATAGTTATTTGTGGGAATCATTTACATTGGTATCATTTTCTACTTTTCAATTTCCATCTCTTCACAGTTGTAATTAGTCTTGTCAATAACAAAGCAATAATCAGTACAACCATTGGTTTTCCTCCATAAAGTGTCTCTACCCATATTCCAAGCCTAGTTGTTTGTTTTGCTATTTAGGCTGTGAGCAAACAGTTGAGTGACATAGTGTTGCTTTTGTGAATGCTTCTTGGCTGTGCTGGTGATGGTAACTCTACACCTCATCTGACTCTTCTCATTTATTTAGGACTGTTGCTATGACTCAGTTGTGCAGTACCTGCCTAGCATGCATGAGGCCCAATTTGTGTTTCAGCACTAATTAAAAGCAACTTTACTAACATTGCTTTTATTCTTTTTTGTTTGTTTCTATTTTGCAAATAGCTTAGAAGAAGAAATTCTGGATAACAACATACAGGAGCTGGCTAATGTTTGAGATAGCATGATCAGATAGGTTCCATAATTAATTGACATGCTTTTCATGAATCTGAATTTTTTCTAAAACATTGACCATACCAATCCATTTAATGTTCATCTGAAAAGGTGAATGTGTCATAAGATCATTATTGGCATCACATACATTTAAAAAAAAAGATTCAAAATGGTACTCTCTTAAAGTCTAACATGCCGTACATGTCCTGAACAGGAAAACATACAATCACTATAGAAGTAGAAAATTGAGAAATTACTTAAAATAATATTCTGTTGTTCAGAATATCTCTTAAAGTTTGTCACAGATTTAGATTCTATTAAATTGTATATGTTGTTTATTTTTATATAGAGAAGAATATTCTAAGGAATAAAAGGTTATATGCTCTTACGTGATGATTTTATCACTTTAAAAACTTCATTAATGTTAAAGTCTAGAGGAAATTCTAGGATCTCAATTCTTGACACTGTTGATGAAAATTTGGTATTATTCATATAGCAGGTTGGCCACTTGTCTTACTATGTTTGCATAAAGATTTGTAGTTTAATCTTGCATGCTTTAGATAGAATACTTTACTAATTTACTGTGTATACATTCTGGAGTATTAGATTATATTTTGACTCATATTTTTTCAAAAATTTAAATATCTTATGTGAAAGCAATATGTTTCATGCCTCTTAGCAAAATAATTTTACTACATGGCTAAATTCAGAGTATAAGAGCTAAACTTTCTTTGTTAGATAGATGCTACCATAAGAATATTTGTCTTTTCGCTTTGTTGAAATAATGTTTAAAATTAGCCGTACATCTACAGCTATGTGGAGAAACTATAAAGCCATGTTTTGTTATTCATGTTATAATCACAATATCTTAGCTTAAATTCCTGTAAGCTCTATTATTTAGTTGCTTATTGGTTTTCAACTTAAAATTCCTTATCAGTATAATAGGATCAATGAAATTTCACAATGAGGAGAATGTCATAGTTAAGTAGATGATGATAACAGAGAACTAAGTGTAATGCATTTTTAGAGCCTCCAGTGGTGATTACATTACTTTTTTATCAACCCCACCCATAGTAGGCCATAGTGTTTCAGACTGTTCATGTCATAACAGCAGTGATTACTTTCAACTAAGTAACACATAAGTTATTCTTCATCCTTTACCAAATTTTTCCATTACAAATAACATTATTATTTAGGTTCTCAAAAGATCATAAGAATGAGGTTGGTATATAAGAATGGGTAGTTTTTCCAGCAGCAATTTAACCACTCAAGTCATAGAGAGTTTCATTAGTATGGAAGAAACAAGTTGCAAATATGTGTATAATTTTGAAAGAGAGTTTTGCAGGGTATGGTAGTCTGGGATGGAATTTGTTTTCACAGAGGACTTGAAGTACTCTGCTCCATGCTCTTCTTGCCTTCATGGTTTGTGAAGACAAGTCGGCTGTAATTCTGATGGGTTTTCCTTTGAATGTGACCTGCTTCTTTTCTCTAGCGGCTTTCAGTAGATTATTCTTGTGCTGAATTTCTGGGATCTTGACTATTATATGTCTC
>NW_004524582.1:4507517-4518041 GCF_000260255.1 Octodon degus
ATTCATTGCTTTCAGCTGTGTGATTCCCAATTTGTTCTGTGTTAGTGTCCTCTGCACTTGTTATGGGTGGGCTTGGGTTCTGAGATTGTATTTTGCTCCTTCTCATTGTTGTTTTGTGTAGCACTGTCTTCTGACCTTTGTAGTAGATCTTTGTTGCAGTTATAGCCTTAGCTCCTACTGAAGTTCAGATGTAGATATACAAAGTTTGGATCTATCCAGCTGTGCCTGGCTTGACTGTGGCTGCTTGCCCAGCTCCTTCCTGTTGCTGCCCTTGGGGGTGAACCTGTTTTGCTCCTCCAGCAAGATGTTCTGCTCCTGGAGTATCTGGGTGGTTCCGTCCCCTACCCTCTCTGCAGGGATTGCAGCTGAAGGGTTTCACCTCAGGCCTGTATGCCAGGCCTGAGTTGAGTCTGGAAAGGACAAGGTGAAGTAGGGGTGAGAGTGGCTTTCCCACACACTCACCAGACCTGCACTAGGACTGGATTTGGGGGCTCCCAGAACGCGACAGAAATTCCTACTCTGTGGGCAGGGTATGGGCGGTACTACGGAGCAATGAGGGGTGTCCCAAGAGGGTGAAAGAGGTGTCACCCACGCTACACCTGGGCTGGGACCAGTAGGTCCCACTGGCGCAGTGTAGCTAGAAGCCATCCCACAAATTCAAGGGGCCTGGGCTAGGACTGGGTCTGGGTGTTCCTGGAATGTGGCAGAAATTCCTACTGGGTGGGCAGGGTAGGGGAGGTGATGCGGAGTGTTGTGGGGCATCCCAAGGAAGTGGAAGAGAGTCTCACTCAAGCTGCCCCTGGAGTGGAACCAGTAGGTCCCGCTGGATCAGGGTAGCCAGAAGCTCTCCCACAAACTCACAGTGCCTGGGCTAGGACTTGCAAATATGTGTATAATTTTGAATGAACTTTCTTAGAGTTACTTTTGATAGTGATAGATAAAACTTTAAAATGATGTTAGGGCACTGTACTTCCAAGTACTTGGAATGAGAAAATAGATTACCAAGTGTGACATTAAAAAAAAAAAAATCCTCATTTATTTTTAAAATTTACTTATTTTACTAGGATTGGAACTCAGGACCTGTTGCTTCCAGCAAGGCACTGTATTGTGGAGCTACATTCCAAGGCTGGGAATGCACTTTTATTTTAATTATTTTTCAAAATTTTTATGTACTCTGCCGAGGGTCTCACTGTGTACCTCACACTCGTTTTGATCCTCCTCTTTCAGCCTCCCCAGGACTGGGATTGCAGTCCTGTGCCAGCACGCCCGGTTTCTGTGGCCGGCTGGGCCAAGGGCTGGCACAGCGTCAGGTACTGGGAATCTTACCCTCGTCCTTGCGCTTGCCAAGCAGGCGAGCTATCTCCCCAGCACTTCATCCTTATTTTAAAAGCACAGTTGAACCAAAGTGAGAAGGTAGTAGTCTTAGGTGTATGGACATGTACAAAAGCTTAGAGGACTTGCAATGATTAGAAAATCGGCAAATCCCAGTATTAGCAAGGTAATGTCCACTGACTGACATTCTAGTTCCCCTAATTTCTTCTCTCTCTCTCTCTCTCTTTTTTTCTTTGTGGCCTGTTCAGCCCACCTTGAGGGCAGGGCTGGTGTGGGATGTGATGCCAGGGATCGAATCATAGTCCCTGCGCTTGTCTAAGATTGCCTAAGCAGGAGATTTAGAGGGATGAGCTATCTCACTAGCCCTAGTTCCCCTAATTTCTTAGCGGAAGCATGACATGAGTAAAATAGTAGGATTTACCAAGAGGCCCAGAATAATTTTGAGTGTAAAATGGTGTATGAACTTCAATTTTTGTCTTTCCTAACAGCTAAGGTTGATTGTGGTCACAATGGAAAACAAATGAGGAAAATTTACCAAAGCTAAGTGACAGAATTATCATTATCATTCATCAAATATGAATGCACCAAGCCACACAGATCTTTCTACACAGCAGAACATGACACACAGTCATGTACTTTACTTTCCTGTTGGAGTATGTTCTCAATTTTTTTTCTTTTTATTGCCAGCTCAGACCACCCTGGTTGTGGGGCTCTCATAGCATGTGGTGCTGTGGATTGAACAGAGGTCCCCTGTCGCTGCCTGAGCTTGCCTAAGCAGGACCTTTACACCGTCGAGCTGATTCACTGGCCCTCAAATCTTACCTTTCTTGTAACTGTTGAAGCTTCTCATGCATATGTGGAGTATGAACGCACGTCAGTTTTACGTTATATATTTTCCTTTATTATCCTATTTGTTACAATTGTTGTTTATTGTCTCTTCTTTATATATTTTGTGATGTTTCAGATTATCTGAAAACTGTAAAAACTCTAGAACAATAACCTGCTGCATACTCTATTTAGTTTTACTTTTCTCATTGAAAAATATTTTAGCTTCTTATGCTCCTATCAATTTGAAAATAAGTATTTTTTTCTTTATAAGATTTCTCCCTTGATGTTGTTTAGGTTGCCATCTCATCTGGAGATCCTCAGAAGGTTTTGTCAAAATAATTGAAAAAAGTAGAAAAGTGTGAATGAATTTAATTTCAAAATATAAAAGAAATAACACAGAAACACTATTCATATACTTACTTTCACGTCTAAGCCTCTAGTTGTTAACCTTTGAAAATTTTGCTTTCAGCAGAAATTCCCATATACTTCTAACTTTGAGGAGTAATTTACTTTTTAAATATTCCATCACTTTCCTATCCAATATTTGCATTTAAAGTATGATGTATTTTTTAAAGTTAATAAAATGCAGTTGTGTTCAAATCTGAGCAATGCAATTTTAGAAAGTTATATAACACTAGTTTATTAGATTTTACCATGGCTTTTTAAACTTTTTACACAATTTTTCATCAGTAATAAAACAAACGAGTTTATAGTAGACATTAAAGATTTTAAAAAGATATAGGATCTCGCAAGAGTCCAAAGAATTGGCATGTGTTACACCTTTTCTTCTGTGTCTGGTCTGAATTGAGCACTGTCCCAGATATTAGGGTTAAAGTAGTAGTTTAAACAAACAAAACTCCAACACTGGTGGAGAAGAATTTTAATGGAAGAGTTAGACAACAGTGAACCCAGTAAAAGAATTACAGTGTTTTTTACACAGTATTACCTCTTATGAAATAAATAAAACAGATTAAAAGGAGAGCAGTGATTGACGAGGGTTCTTTTGACTGAGAGGTCATACAAAGCTGTTGCGGAAATCAGCTTTGAACATATTTTTGAATGATATCAAATATAAAAACCACACAAAGATCTCTGGGAAGCATTTTTTTTTATTCCAAGAATAAAGAATTATAAAGGCTCTGAAGTTACAATACAGACTAAAACCTTCTAAAATAAGGAGATTTCTAACAAAGAACAGAGAGGCCTACTAACTGGAAGTAGGGAGAGAGAGAAAAGGAGGACTGCCTGTGGAATTGATACAAAATTGAAACTTTAAGGAAAAAGTAAGATTTAATATATAAACTTTAAGTCTCACACTCCATATTACAGTTATAAATAAAATCAAATACAAGAGACATTACCAAAGTACAGTAGTACAGAATAATGATGAAAATGATATACATATGGAATAAAAAGATATAAACATTTTGTAGCTAGTAAGATTTGTAGAAATGTCTATTAGCTATTGAAACCACATGTTTCAAATGATACAGTTTTTAAACTCTGTTTTATAGGATAAATTAGAGTTTACCAAACTAATTTAGGATGCTTTGGCTCTCAGAGGCATAGTCATAGAAATGTGAAAAATTACATAAAATATTTTCTGGTTAGGGGCTATTGCTTTCAGAACGGGTGTTTCAATACTTAGAACCAAACTTTCTAATAAAGAAGGTTAAAACATCTGGACAAAATATGTTTTTAACATGAAAAATGTCAATTTGATAATAAAAACAAATGCAGATCCTGAGTGGAGTTATAGAAGGAGAAGCAAAATTACAGATATGTGCAGGAAAAAGCACTTTACACATGTGCCACAGTCTGCCCTTAACAACTGCCTAAACTGTCCAGTGCTTTTGGTGCACTACTAAGAGGAAATGCTCAAAAACAGGGGCAATCAAATTTCAGAACATTGGTGCAACCTGAATTTAAACTGGAATTCCAAAAGCAGAACAGAAGCAGAAGCCAGAGAGCTCACAAAGAGTAGCTTGTCTTCTCCTTAGTCTGAGAAAGTTAGTTGATGAACTTGAGTGTGTTTCCAACGAGGGTCCCAGGTGCAACTTGTCATTAGGATAATATCATCACTGTAGGTCATAATAATTGTCACAAAAAAAAACTTTCAACCCCAGTGGTTTTCATTTAACAAAAGGACAGAAGATAGAAACAAAAAAAGATAGGAAATATTCATTAGAAAGAATTGAATTAAAATACTAAAATGATATGATATGAATTATGAGGCAAATTGTGTGACTTTACAACAAGAAATGAATACATAGTATAAAAATGTCAATAGAAATAGCCTTATGACCGGATAAATCCTGAGGGGATTTGACTGACCTTGTCAGATACGAAAGTTACATTTGTTTTATAGGTCTTGCTTTATCTTGGTCTTAACCATCCAGCAGAAAAGTATAAAAAGAGGTATAAAAAGTAAAGCCTTATAAATATGCTGAGCTGTAAAAGGCTCTGGTCAACAACTTCTAACATTGCCAATCTTAAGCATAACCCACTTCTATTATGGACTACTGGACTATATTGGATTACTTTGCTGAATTCATTCACCTACAATATTTAAATGACAATGGAATACCCATCTCTGACAAAACTATACAAAAAAGGGAATACAAATGGAGGACCATTTTGTATCTGTATATTCATAGTAGTTAGGATAGATATACAGCTACTTTCTCTTAATTCAATGAATAGAAATTTGTGTTCTAAAACTGTGCACAGGATATCATGTCTGCATCTTGTACTATGAATAACCACAAAAAAAATAATATGCAAAGTATTAATTATTGATACTGTCCTACTAATTGGTTTTGAAAAAAAATAAAAATAAAAATAGCAACAATTGTTCCACTGCAAAATGGACTAAAAATGAAATTGTCATTTCAGAACATAAAGATAGTAACAGCTGAATTTTAGACAAAACCATAGAAAAATGGAAGTAAATTGTAAAAGAAATGAACATAAAATGGAGGAGACCTAGAAAGCAAACTTTCATTTTGAACATACAAAGATCTCATCCAACTTAAACTATTTGCGCAATCCAAGACCATAGCAAAAGATCTGAACACACCCTTCACAGAACAGTGCAACTAAAAGGCTCATCATGCATGAGAAATGTTTTCCATTACTAGAAATCTTGAAATCAAATTAAATATTTCCAGGAGTTAAAACACTGACAAGAATAAACAAGAATGGTAGAGGTGATATACATTAATAGAAAGATGTTAGGCATGTTCAGGGTTTCCTAGCCACATTTAACGTGATGCACTCCAGAAATATGCTTTAGTGAATGCTACATTGTGGTATTAACATAATCAGAAGAATGATCACATCATTTTTAGTGTATTGAGTAAATGTTATGCCATATTCTTAAAATGATATATTATACAGCAACGAACATTTAGACATCAGGGGAAGGGAGGAGGCGCTCATCCCAGGGGTCTTTCATAGTACTGCTTGTGTTCTAAGCAAGAACTTAGTCCGCTGAGCTATCTCACCTGCCCAATTTTTTTCTTATGTATAATCATCAATATGCTCATAATACAGACAATATTATTTTAAACAACTAATTACCATGATTTGAGAAATAAATAAGCATAATAATGGGTATCATTCTGGCAACAATTATGAAATTTTCACAGCTCACAGTTCATTTGATTTACACAGCTTTGTTTCCACTATCTTATGGGTGAGAAAATTGGGATTAACACTGATTAAATAACTAGTTTATTATTCCATTTCTCATAAAGACAGACATAGCATACACATAGGGCTCAGGATTTTAGCCTACTAGCCTTTACAATATATACTCTATTATTCTGTAAATTCTTGTATTGTTTGTATTTAGCTGTTTCATTATGATCACAACAGAATGAAAATGGATTTTCTTGTACATAAGATCCCTAGAAACAGGTATATTAACCAAGAGCTTGACAAAAATTAAAAGGGACTTCTTAAAATATAAGTTTGGATAAAATTATCCAGTGGATACATTTATGCTCCACACTGTTGAGATGCTAATTAGATTTTGCCAAGCCTTAGGCAGGTGGTTTTAAAGAAGACGTCCGTAAGGGAAAGCATCATCCCTGAGAGATAAGGGGGGCAAGTAAATCAAGGCTTGCACACTCACTCCCAATGTGACGTTGGTACATAAATATACTACATGTATACATCATCTCACTTATATGTAACACACATTTCAAAATTAAATGGAAAACTGATAAAACTGAGATGTTCTTGCTTAGGCAAGCTCAGGGACTGGGGTTTGATCCCCTGTACCACATGCCACATTGGCCCCTCCTTTAGACACACTGAGACAGAGACCAAGTCCGGGTTTGGTGGAGAGCACCTATAATTCCAGGGCTGGGGAGGCTGAAAACAGGAGAATCACTACAAGTCTCATTTGCAGAGTGAGACCCTATATCAAATACATGAAAAAGGAATGAAAAATTATACACATTTCATTCTAGTTTGACATCTTTAAGAATGTGAACTCAAAAAAATAAAAGAATATGAATTCCATAACTTGGTACAAGCCACATTGTAAATGATAATGTATGCAATTTAAATGCCTAAGATTTTTCCTAAGTTTATTTGTAAGGCAATACAATTGAATATAAAAAAGTTTAAATAAGTTTATGCTGTTCTAAATTTGTATGCTAATTTTACGTGAAATTTGCTTGTAGAATTGTGTGAAATAAACTCTAGTAGTTAGTACACTTATCTTTAAAATCATGGCAAATTTAACATTTAAAACATTAAAATTAAACACCATATCAACTGCTTTCAGCATTATTATTTTTGTAGCTTATTTTTATCCTAAATGTGTCAAAAATTCATATAATATTGTATTCTATGTTATGTATATATACACATGTAAACTTCATATATACATAGCATACATAGGCTCACAAACTTGATTCGTTCCATGATTCTGGTTGAAAACTAAGTTTGAACCAAATTGAACCCAAGTTTGACCAAGTTGGAATCAAATTCAATGGCTCTCTGTCAGCATCACAGGAAAATTTAGTTTGACTCTTCTCCACTTTGGTTTGTAATCACAATAGTGGAGAGAATTGAGTTCATGAACCAAGGTGCCTAAGGTATATGCATGTATGTATGCATATGTGTGTATGTAAATGCATGTTTATGTGTTACATCTATATGCATATATATATATATATATATATATATATATATTCATAAACACATTAAGTGGTTTCCACATGCTATTATTTCATGATTAATCGCATTTCCTTTAGCTTTTTTTTTTTTAAATAAAAGCATTGGGCCAGCGAAATAGCTCAGTGGATGAAAGCGCCAGCAAGCAGGTTCAGGGGCCAGGGGTTCAATCCCCTGGCCTGCTGTGTCAGTCCTGTCCCCGAGGCTCGCCGAGATAGCAATTGAGACTGGGCATGGTGCCACACTCCTGTAATCCCAGCACCTGGGAGCCTGTGAACAGGAGAATTATTACGAGTCCAACCTAGTAGTGAGACCCTGAGCACCCTGTAGATCCTTCCCTAAAATACAAAACAAAAAAAGCATTATTTCTATATGGCTTTTTAGACTTTGTTTTAGTATGTCATATTTTATTTCTGTTTATAATGATCACCTGTTTTGCTGCCTTTGATTGTCAAAATTTTACTTTTAGTTCATATTAAAATCATGTAATTATGTTCTAACTTTATAATGTGTTATCTTTTTAGACTTGATCACAACACAGAATTTAAAACCTAAACATAAGCTCAGGAATGATGAGGATTTGCAGTCAGCATGGGCTGAATCTGTGTTGATTGGATAAGTGAGTGATTGGTCTGCCACTAGCTGAGCTGACAGAGAATAGGTGAAGCAGAAACCATAATGACTGCCAAATGAGTAAACCCCAAGATAGGAAGATGCTTTTTAGCTGGTTGCGTTGATATGCACTCTACATAACTCTCAAATTTTGCATGAGCTTTTGGAATGAAAACAGCTCCAGTCCTAAATAATAAATTTATTAATTACACTCCTTATGTGTCCTGACAGCAGTCAGCTTGGTGGTTTCCTGATTCCTTTCCAAAGGCCTGATTGTCTCTGTGATTTATGTAATAGACAGCAGTGTCATGAGGCAAGACTTGCAGGATAAAATTTGTTAAAGAGAGCGACACAGACGGCTGCCTTTGGATTGTGTGGTAGATGTTGATAACAATGCACGTAACAAGGAGGCAAGGGCAACACCAGCCATGAGAAGGGGCCCACGGTTTATTTTTTTTTCTTTAAAGACATACTAGGTATTGTTTGTACAACCAGCTTCAAAATAACAAATTTATACTTGGTTCAGAACCACCTTAGGCCATTAAAGCATAAAGTGGTCACTAAATGATAATATTAATCAACAGTGTTGTCATTACAACAGTACTTGTTGGGCAGGTGAGATAGCTCAGTGAACTAAGTGCCTGCCAGGCAAACACAGCAGCTGGGGTGCGATCTGCAGCCCCACATGTTGCTCCAGCCCCACTTGCAGGCACACTGAGGGTCAGAGCTGCATAGTGAGACCCTGTCCAAACTCATAAAAAAAAATCAATGCTTCTCTCTGCTTAAGTGTTCACCAATGGAATTATATGGGTTGCTTTCTAAAAGATGTATTTTAAGAATTAAGAATAGTATGCTAAATGAAATCAAAGTCATATGCAAGTTCAGTATCATCTTCTAGACTTTTTTACTTTGGTCTTTTCCCCTTAAAAATTCTCAGTTCATAAATTTCTAAGCATTGAACTACCATATGTTTAGTATAATAATATTCTCTGGAAAATTATTTTCTTTACTAATCTACTTTGATACTAATTATTTATTTTTTTGGTGTTTTGGTTCTCATTTTCTACAAATGCTAATTCTTCATAAATTATTAAGTTAACTACAAAAACTATGAGTTAAAAATTTTTCTTTTTATAGAGTATATTATATCATAGGGAAGATATTTCCATTCTGTCTTGATTATTTTTCTCCTTGCTGAGCCAAATACCTGGCACCCAAAGTTAAATGAGGAGAGCTTTCCTCAAGCTCACAGTTTCAGGTTCTGTTCATTATGAGGCTCAGTTCATAGTTGGTCGGCTTCAAGGCCAGGTGACATGGAAGAGGGGCATAACCAAGGAGAAATAGTTCATGGTGGGCAGAAGGCAGCACTGCACCAAATAGCAAAAAAGCAAGCACCGGGTGATGGCAGCGACCATCCCACTGTCTCTTGCATTCTATCCAAAGGCATGCTCTTAGTGTGAGTAGAAATTGCTCCCAAAGTGGGTCCTTCCATCATCTGCACACAGAATGATGTCAAATCAACCAGCAGACTAATTCATTAATCACATACCCTTAATCTCACCATCACACACTTAATGGCACTTAATACACTTTTGAAAAGCCCCTCCTACACCTACATGAAGTTTTGAGGGTGAAACTAGATACACAAATAATGCATACCAACATCAAACTTTATCTCAACTCCCATAACTTGTTTCTTACATACTTTTCTAGTGTGTCAGCAGTTCATGTGTCCTCTAATACACATTTCATGTAGCAGTTACTTTTGGTCCAATTTCACTTGCATTTAATCCATTTCTCATGGTACTTAAAATAATATGTAAAAAAGGAACATTGTACAATATGCCACTGGACACCTGACCACACTAGAAAATCTATGTAAACATGTTATAATCAGAAACCCAAGTTGTCCAAATTGGTGAACAACAAATGAACAGTGGAAAGTTTTTTGTTTGCCTTTTATCATAGTTTCACTGATAGGATCAAGAAAAAGAAAAGAAAAAATTCCCCACAGTTTTATTTTTCTTCTTTCACTGTTTTAAATGGAAAGCAGTCCCTTTGAAAAAAACAATTTAAGATTGTGCCCTTTTAGAAATTTCACTAGCAGTTAAGACTTGTGTATGGAGCAAGCCTTAGACTTAAAATGTCCATAGCAGACTTTGCTAACTGTGAATGCAGTCATCCTCACTGTTTTCCCTAAAAGACATCTGTCTTCTTGCAAGAACCGTCTCATGCATCAGATTTCCTGCATGCTGCAGTTGACCAGAATATCTGCCTTTAAAAACACATTTTATTTCTGCAGGCCAACGTATCTTAAGAGTGCTAGAAGCACAGCAGTCCCCACAAGCTCTGCTGCCCAGTGCAGTACCTCTGCTCCTCAATGCTTGTCACCATATCCATGTTCCAATTCTGAAGACTCACTACTTTGTCTTTCTAATAGGTATTTGGAAATCCTTAGCCTAAGCAGCCAGAAAAGTATCTTTTAAGTTATAAATTATGTTAGCGAGCCAGGGAGATAGCTCAGTGGAATAAGCACCTTCCTGGCAAGCACAAGGGCCTGAG
>NW_004524582.1:4518261-4528261 GCF_000260255.1 Octodon degus
TTGTTGTTTTGTTTTGTTTTGTTTTAGTTAGTTAGTTAGTTAGTTTGTTTGTTTGGTAGAACTAGGGATTGAACTCAGGCCCTTGCGCTTGCCAGAAGTGCTTATTCCACTGAGCCATCTCCCCGGCCCCTTGGCATATTCTTGACTGTATGACTTCCATCTAACTAGAGCTTCCTCTTAAAGTTCTGTAATATGTATTATATCACAAACCATTAATTTTATTCTTTAATAGATGAAAACACTTTCTACTCATTACAGTCCAAACTGCTGGGACAAACTACTCCACAGTGCAATGAATTGTGATTTAAAAAATCACATGAAATCTACTTTAATTATTTAACACTTTGGGTGAATTGATATCCATAAGCATTGGGTGTGTGTTCCTAAAATGTTGAAAAGACCCACCAGATACTGATTTTCTGACTCAACCTCTGGTGAGTATAAGCTAAGTAACACATTTTTGGGTTTCACAGTAGTTGTAGAACCCATCGTTTGGATAGGGGTGTACTTTCTGTTTGCAATAAATATATTACCTTTTATACTAAAGGCTATAAGAAAATAATATGTTAGAAAAAAATTAAACTGATTAATCTCATATCAGTAATAATGTACCCATCCATTGCAATAAAACACATCTCGTATGGTTTAAACTAAAATGCTACTGGCACCACAAAACCAAGAGAGAATCACTTTTCTCAGATCTTAATAAGCTTCTGTCAGATTCGATGAGCCATCTGCTCTTTGAACCTGCCAAATGAGCTTCTTTAAGAAAGAACTAATTATTAATACAAATTTATCTCTTCTAAAATCACTATTTTTCATTGAAATATGCCCCCCTTTATTTTTAGATATGCTTTATATTTTCTTAGTGATAATGAATGTTCTCTATATTATCATCTAGAATCATAGATCATAAGAAAATATTTTTGTTATATAATTATCATGCAATTGTATATATGGTCTTTATATCTAATTTATATCCTTTAATCTAATTAATTGAAAATTATACATTAAGGGGTAAGTGTGTGTGTGTGTGTGTGTGTGTGTGTGTGTGTGTGTGTGAAATATCCATTACAATTAGATAAACTCATTAAAATCTTTACATTGGTAATTTTAGGATATGTCTTTTTTGATATATACATTACAATGCTGACTTACAATATTTGAAAACTGATTTGAAACCATTTTTGTAGCAATATAGTCTAAACATTTTAAATAATGAAGAAGTTTATAAATTTAGTTTACCTTAATGGAGGTAGTTTACTTTGGAAAATGTGAGACATTTATACTTTTCTTGATTTAAGGTGAAAATAAGGTAAAAACATGTATTTATTTTCTTTGAATATAAAACATAACCTCAAGAAAATCCAGACATTGCCACTCATTCATCTTTAAAGCTCTCACATTAATTTTGTGAGATAACTAACATAGTCTAGTTAACATGAATAGGCTATCTAGTGCAAAAGAAATCCTATAAGTTCCTTAGATGTAAACAGAATTGCTAGTTGTGGTTATTTAAGACTTTTCATAATGTTATTAAATATATGTTATTAAATATATTTATTATGGGTTGACCAGATAGTTCAGTACATTAAAATGTCTGCTTAAGCAGGAGCAGGGACCTGGGTTCAATCCCTAGTGTGCCATGCCAGCCCTGCCCCCTGGTACACTGAAATGGTGACTGAGATGGCGTGGTGATGTGCGCCTATAATCCCAGTGCATGGCAGGTTGAAAACAGGAGGATCACTATGAGTCTGATCTGTGTAGTGAGACCCTGTAGACCCTGTCTACTATAGCTATGTATTTATTTTTACAAGGTAGATTTACAGTGGCCATCAGCAGAATCAGGTATTTAAGAATGATGAAAGGATTTCTGTGGGCTGGAGTTCTGAAGGATCCAGTCAAAAAACAAAGACCTGGAGCTCATGGTAGAGTTCTTTGTTAGCTGTTATCAGGAAGGTGAACTTTCAATTCTAGAGGTCAGCAAAGTCTATGTGGAAGACAGACGACAGACATGCAAGACGGTGGTGAAGAGTGAGCTGCTCCAGGAAAACAGAAGTGGGCCTTCCTTCTTTCTCCTTTTTGTTCCAGTGAAGTTATAAGCGTTCGGGTTGGTGACACCTTCAGGGAAGATCTTCCCTATTCAGTAAATTCATCATTCAGCCATACCCAGAAGCATATTAAATTAGTCAATTGAGTTTTCCAAGTGTTTTCTTAAGTGTATCAAGCCAGTCAATGGAGTTATGAATTAACAACACTGAGGAATACAAACTTGTGGTGAAATGATATTTCCAACCAAACTGTACAACTTGTGCATTATAGTATCATATATTTAGTTTATTTCCATTTCATATTGAAAAGAGTACATTTCTCAACAAGTCTCATGCATCCAATGTACTCTTATTATAGTCGCCAGCTTTCTCATAGGACATTAGTTATGCAAAACTCCTACAGTGGTATTTTTTCAGTGAGAAGATGGTAAGAAAATGGTTTAAACATTTCTGATCTGGTAAGTTATTTATTTTAAAGAATCAAGTAAGATTGAAAATGTATGTCCCTTTGTTTTCACAGACCAGTGAATGACTGTTATACATATAATTATTATATAATTCTTTTTTTTTCAAATAAATTTCAAGGTGCTTACAATCACTTGAACTATTATTTTGTCCAAAATTTAAACTGTTCACATGTTTCTCCTCTCCACTCCATTCAACAAAATAAGGTCTATGAGATTAAGCACCTGATCTCTTCCTAAATTTAAAACTGAAATTTGGAATTTTCTGAGATATGTGAAAGACAATCAATATCTGTTGAATGAAACAAATATGTTAACATCAAGTTGATATTAATTTGCTCCTTCTTGTGAAAGATTCCAGTAGGGTCCTTTTATAGCAATACTGTCCATAACAATCACAAAACAATTGGGGCCAGGGAGATGGCTCAGTAGAATAAGTGCTTGCTTGCCAAGTGCAAAGGGCCTGAGTTCAATCCAAGGTTCTGAAAAAAAAAACAAAAAAAAAAAACACCAAAGACAACCAATCATACTCCATTACTGTTGTTCATTATATTGCAAATTACTAAAATAAACACTAAGAATAGATGTGAATATATGTAAGAATGGGTAATATATTCTTAACTTGGTCATGTGCATAAAATGTGGGTTTGAAATTTTTCAATGAGTGAAAAGTATTTCATAAATAAAAGACTGTTTCTAATAACGTATATGTCTATGCCAGTATACGTATGAAGCAAAATCATATTGTAACAGGATTCTCCAAGGCAGAGGCAGGACCCTAGTCTTTTCCACTGTGTAGGTATCCCAATAGCTGAACCAAAGCACAGCTGGATTTTTGCCTTTCACACAAGCTTTTGTTCTTCTTCTGCCGTGAATGGCAGCACACTGACACACGACAGCCTCTTTAGTTGTGATCTGAGTTACGCAGCAGTGCTGGAGCTACACACGTATTCCGAGGAAGTAACTGAGCAGTGCTGTCTCTAGGTGTTCCTCCCTCCGCCTCCTCCTTTCAGATGGGTCTGGCCACACTCCTCCAGGGTAGGGTTCTGCCACCTCATGTATAAAATATGTATATATTCAACTTTTAGAGCTTCTTAGAAAATTCTATCAAACAACAGATAAGAAGTATATATATGTAAGTGTAAGGATATGAACACAGACTTAATTCTCAAGCATATAAGATACACCATAAGCCTTTAGAAATAGAATTAATTCTTCTCTTTACTTCCTATTCGGTAGAACTTGCCAGAAATTTGCCTGTGCCCACCTGATGGCCCAGATGTGTGGCGGTGGTGGCTGTTTTGGTGCCAGGGTTTCACGAAGGATCTTTAAATCACAGTTTGAGGTCTTGTTTGTCTGGATGCCTCGTGCAGCTCTTCCACTCTAGGGTTTTACTGAATCCTTAAAACAGAGCAAAGTAACAATTTGAAGCTCTTACAGCCTCTTTGCCTCTCTGCTATCCTAGAAGAATCTTTATTACCTAGGAGGAAAACACTTGAAAGATGTTTTCACACTGCTCTGATCTTTCCAATAAAATTGTCATTGTTTTCTACGCTCTTATGCCTGGAACTTTTACCAGAGCCTCAGGTGTTGCAGAGAAAAATCAGGCTATTTTGGAGAGAATTTCAGCTGTTATTATCTCTCCTCCAGAATCATACTATATAAACAACTACCTGAATACAACAGGTTGAAATGAAAGAGCAATGAAAAGAAAACAAAAATAAGATGAAAAATATCCGAACTAACGCATAAAAGTGTGTGTAAATATAAATCTAGAAAAGGAGTTAAATTCATACCTCACTTTTTGAAGTGAAGTACAGAAAATATATGATACAAATTGAATATTTATATTAATTAAATGTATTTTAATATTTGAAAAATCACTAAATCAAAATAAAATTTTTCATAATTGTTTGTAGTAATATAACCTAAAAATTTTGAGAGGACAAAACTTTGTATAACAGCAAGCAGTTATGAAATATTTTTTTTGTGTGTGCGCTTGCCAGTAGTATTTAGATTTCAAAACTACTTAAAATTTTTCAACAGTATTTGTTGCCCAGTCAGGTAAACCTGAGTTGATTCATTTTTGTTATGTACTACCTGGTCTGATTTGCCGAGTTACTTATGTCATGAATTTCACATGTGTAAAAATGTGGGACAAAGTAGCTAAAGGAATGAATAAAAATAAAATCTGTAAATAGATATTTACTGATGGGACACTAAAGGTTTAAGATACTGTATTACTAGAATAATATGCATAGCTAGACAAGCTCACTGCAATGGGAGAATATGCAGATGGTAAATAGTTGGTGGAACAATATTTTCTTCAAAATTATTTTACATTAATACAAAGGCATAAAATTATGCATGTCTGTGTGTATTGCTACTTATTTCATGCATGCATTGTATCCTTGTGATATTATCTTTCTTAATGCAAATATTTACCTCAAAGAAGTTAAGAGAAACTTTTGGTTTTGACAAATGATTCTTAATTTAGCTTCGGCAATACAGAAGTAGCTTGTTTCTAGCTCTTCATTGGCAGTATGTATTATCTATTTTCAAAGAAATTCAGCAAAAATGTGTTAGTTCTTCATGATTTATGTCAGTTCAAGGTGGAGTCATTATCTTCCTCGTACATTTTATTCGTGATATGTCTACTGCTGAAACAGGCACACATTTTAGTCTTGGCTGGACAACGTAATCATTTCTGGTTGGTAAGAACACAACATTTTCCTTCTCTTAGTGCAATTATTTTACATTCACTGGATACAAGAAACATAACTGGAGATTTCAATATTTTCTTTTGCTTTATATCTTAAACAGTATGTAATGCACATAGTTTTCTGAAATTAAAGCAGCGATTATTAAATATGTTAAATTTCAGATCAATGAATGATTAACAAGAAGAAATTACACATTTCTATAGACAGTAAAATATTATATTTATTTATTATTTTTTTTGTCTTTTAGGGAAGAGTCTACAGGGTGTTCAGGGTCTCACTGCTAGATCAGACTCACAGTGATCTGCCTGCTTACAGCCTCCAAGAGTTGGAATTACAGGTGCTCGCCACCACGTCCAGTCTGAATTGCCTTTGCAGTGTTCCTCAGGGGCAGAACCAGCACCACCCTTGAAATCCACTGCCTGGCCCCTGTACCTGCTTGCAGGCACTTTAATCTGCTGAGCTGTTTGGCTGGCCCAATAGTAAAAATATTAAATGACATTTTGTTAAACATTAAAATATACATCAAAATTTGAAATTATTATTAAAATAATACACTTCAGCATGTATTATGCATATCAAATGTTACATTTATTATTGCGATGACTGAGTACATACAAAAAATATGGTTAAGAACTTGGTCAGTCTTCATTTATCCAAGTAATGATATATAGTACTTTGCAAGGGCCTTGCAAACAAAGACTTACATCTGCCAACCAATATGGTGTTTGTAGCAAAAAAGTATACTTTACTGTATTTATTTTAATTAGTGAAATTAGAAAAGATACTTTAACTATTTCAATTTAATATAGCACTTGGATTTGTTACAGAGAGCTGTTATGCTTCACTCTGCTTTAATTGTGGTATTTATTACTTTTAAAAAGTTAAGCATTTTTAAATTGCTTGATTATACTGAATAAATATCATATATTGCATCAAAATAGTGTGAAAAGTCATTATTTGAGCCTCAATACCTAATAACAAAATGATGGCAATGAGAAATAACAGAGCTAGTTAAAATTAGTATTAAAATTCTCTCATGCACAAAATCATTTTGCAGAACAAACTATTATTAACTCTAAGAGACTCAAGATGTTAATGTTTGTGACGTCACATGTGATCTAAAGGTACATTTGAAATGCTTAATGCAATGAAAGCCTCCTCATGTTAATGAAGCATGACACCTGTATCATCCTACCAAAAATGATTGAAGAAGTTATAGTCTCCTCTGTCTCAGAAATCAAATATATATTATAGCATCTAAACATGCACTGGTGCATGTGCAAGCAAATAAACACACATACATATTCATAGGTTTAGCAATATGCATAAATACACAAAACAGTATATCATATATATATATATATATATATGTATATATGGAGAGAAAGAGAGAGAGAGAGAGATTAGATAGATCAGCACATCCTTGATGAAAGGTTCTGCAGTAGCCTTTCAATTACCCTAATGACTGTTATAACCATTGTCGTTATACTTCTGAATGTCTCTTCTTGGGAGATAGAAAAAATCTTCACCAACATCCTTTAAACTTAAGTGACAAAACACATGCATTAGTTATGGTTTTGTCAATAAAAATCTTTGTGCTTACGCTGACCTTTATTTTGCAACTCAGCTTTTCATTTCTACCATGAAGGGAAAAGTTCATGAAGAACTGACTATAAAGATTACTATGAAAATAATGTCAATTTTACCACTGTAGTCCATTGTTTAAAACTTAGCAACAAACAACAAGCTAAGAGATGAAATCAATCTAGCCACATGAAGACAAGAATGTGGTCTTCAGGGAACAAAAAATTGCAGATTCTTCCAATATTCTGAAATAAGTTACTCCAAAAAAGACTACCTTCAAAATTAGTCACCAACTCATAAATTGAATTATGATGCCTGGAAAAATGACCTTAGGGCTGGGAATATATAGCTCAGCAGCACACCTGTCTAGCAAGTGTAAGGATCTGAATTCAATTCCTAGGTCAAAAAGAAAGGAAAGAAGGAAAAAAGAAAGAAAGAAAGAAAGAAAGAAAGAAAGAAAGAAAGAAAGAAAGAAAGAAAGAAAGGAAGGAAGGAAGGAGGAAAGGAAGGAAGAAAGGAAGGAAGATGATACTAAATGAATAGTAAAGCACTTCAAATATTATCTTAAAAATCAGACATAATCTCAAAAATACAATTGTCACATTTTCATTTTCACATATTATGTGGCAATATACAGTCCTACCCCAATTTCTAAAATATGAAAAACAATGAAATGATTTATATAAATGATACATTAAAATGTGAAGATAAAGTCTCTAAATTGTTACACCTAATACCTAGGCAATGAATGTATTTTCAAAATATCTACCTAAAAATTTGATATTTGAACAATTTTTATTTGAACGATAATTTGTTACCTTTTCTCATAATATTTTGCCAATTATTTTCTGTTTAATAAGTGACATTTTTGTATCTTTATGACAAAAACTGTTTTAGGTACAATTCATTATTAATATAAAGCAGAAAAAATGCTTAATTTCACAAATTAAGGAAGCCCTTTCATAATTTAGGTTAGAATATTAAACTTTGAGGATGGGGAGATAGCTCAGTTGAATAAGCACTTGTCAGGCAAGCGTAGCGTCTTGAAGTCAATCCCTGGTACTGAAAAAAAAAAATTAAACCTTTATTTTAAAATATGATTTTAATATTAAAATATTCTTATATTCACCTTATATGGCACTGGTTACTCTGAATAATTTAGTCTATCACTCACAATGACCTGAAAACTCCCACTAAGAAACAACCAGCTATGTTATCCTGATGGTCAACGGAGAGGTGCAAAACTTGTATCCTTTACAAAAACAATAAAACCCATAAATAAATAATTATATGGTGGTGAATCTAACTAGGGAAGCACTTCACCTACAACAAAAGTGTTATACATTTCATGGAACACAGAAACGTGATAGCTACATAGAAATTCTAAGACATAGTTATGACCTCCTGCTTCCCAGACAATTAATTGGGACGCAAAAGGGACTTACTCCTATAGAGAAAAGGTGAGCAGAGGGTACTAAGAGCTTACGTCGCTAATGCGAGTAACTGCAGGCTGCCAAGCTGGGGACTGTGGGGCCCTCAGCGTACTGAGCTTCACTGTCGACACCGTCTGAAGTCTATGCCCTTGCTGTTCCTGCAGAAAGGGCTGATACCTTGCCGCAGTCCCTGCAGCCAAGCTGCTATGATGCTGTGGCATCTTGAACCATTCTGTCCCTGCTCCACACGTCTGAGCAGTAACTGCATGGCTACATCCTTAGGACTTCGCTGCTGTTGCACCCCTGCTCCCCCATCCCCTGTAAGCCTGAAGCCTAAATTTCTGCCGTTCTCAACCGGAGTCGCTGCTGCTCTCGGTATCGCAGGGTCATACTCCCACCAATCTTCTCTATCAGTCTGGGCAAAGTATTTGCTGCACAGAGCCCTTAATGTCCTGGGTCATACCTGTTCCATCATCGCTGGAGTCTGAGGTGCTGTGGAGTTCTCCTTCTAGGAATCCAAATTCAGCATCGTCATTGTGGTGCACCCAGCTACTTAGGACCTGAGGTATTGCACCTCCCACATATTTGAAGTCGAGTCGCTGCTGTGGAATATCCCACTTTTAAAAATCTAGGATGAATTTATGACCTTCTTTCTGGAGCTGAGAGATTGCAAGTTACTCTCATTCCCTGGGCTGTGCTCCACGGAGACAGCTGTAATTCGGCCTCACCCTTCCTGAAGCGTTAAGCAAACTTTTCACTTTATTTTTACACCAAAGTTAATGAAGTACCTGATAGTCCATGTTTTGGAATCCCCAGGGTCAGAGCCCACCTGCTGCAGCCTCAGTCAAGTGCTTCATCCCACTCTCCATAGCTGAGCTATGAAGTCACACCAACCATATGGTCCAAGTTGCTACTGGGTCCTACTGTCCCTGAGACAGTCTATTGGTGAGCTAGATCTGACAGGGTTTGAAATATTAAAGTGTTACACTAATCCTGGGACACAGTTTTCTGATGCTTGCTATACCAAACATATCCTAGAGGTGGTTTGTCACTGCAGATTCCCTGGAGACTGAATTTGACAGTGATGTGCTGTGCGTATATTCTCTTCCACTCATGGCTATTTGGTCTTCTATATGCTCCACTTACTGCATGTTAAATTATTGTGCCATACTTGTGAAGATTCCTATTACTTAGGAAACAGGTTTTCTATGTCATTTGTGCTCTTTTCTCATTCTTCACAATTCTAATTAATCTTACATTGGTTATCTTTGTACGATCTCACATTTTTCATTCTGATATACTGATACGTCTTTAAATTCTTGAATTTCTAGTTGGAGCCCTTTAATGGACTCTAATTCTTGATCTGGCTATTCATGTTTTGCATCATAGTGTTTAGCTCTTCTATCATTTCATTAGTATCTACTGCATTTGCTTTATTTAGGGCAGCATCTCATTATTTACACTTTTTATGAGTTTGCCATCTACCTTATTGAAATGTTATGTCATCAAATCTTCTATCACTGTGAACAATGTAGATTTTGGGTTTCTCTCTTTCAGTGCCCATGGACCAGCTTTGTGTGAATTTTGGAGGCAACATTTTGGGTTGTGTTCTCCTGTTTCTATATTATTCTCTATGTGTATCTCTGTGTGCATTTGTGTGTGTGTGTGTGTGTGTGAGAGAGAGACAGAGAGAGACAGAGAGAGACAGAGAGAGAAAAAGAGACAGAGAGAGAGAGAGATGAAGC
>NW_004524582.1:4529800-4534367 GCF_000260255.1 Octodon degus
TAGGGCCAGCAAGACAGCTTCTCAGTCTAAGGAGTCTAAGCACTTGCCTGGCAAGTACAGGACAGGTTTCAATCCTCAAGGCCACATGCCATGCTGTCCCTTCCCTAGGTACACTGAGCCGGGAACCAAAACCAGGCATCGTGGTGCACGCTTGTCATCCCAGTGCTGGGGAGGCTGAAACAGGAAGATCACTATGAGCCCAAGCTGCATAGTGAGACCCTGTATGAAATAAGCAATTAAATAAATACCTACATACATTTTTAAGAATATGTGCAACACTAATAAAGAAATTCAAATTGATAAAAATAAGTAGGAAGATTTCTTATATTCATGGATTAGAAATTTTCATGTTAAAATGTCTCTACAATATTCAGAAATGAGCAGACCTATAGTTATTTAGGTCTTGCTTTTACTTGGTCTTAACCATCCAGCAGAAAAATATAACCATGAGGTATAAAAGTAGTGATAATCTGCACTGGAGCAGACTGATAGCAAATAACTGAAACAATTCTGAGGTGACAAAATTGAATGTATTACAATGCATAATTTCTCATTATATTTCAGAGATTTAATCAAAACGGTATAGCACTAGCATAAAATCAGAAACATAGACCACAAATGAATGAGAGGCTCATAACCCGAATGTACAAGAGCAATAATATTTCACAAAATCCAAAATGAGGAAAAATAACACATTTAATAGTAAGTGGCAAATATTCACTTTTTTTATCTGAGTGGAAGAAACTGGACATTTACACCACGAACAAAATTCAATTCAAACTATTTTGAAAGCTTAAGCATAAGATCTGAAAACATAAAAATCCTAAAAGCAAACCCAGCTATTAATAATTTTTAAAAGTTTTGTGCATCAGGCATAATGAAAAGTAATTTTTGTATATGAAATCAAAAGCTCAGAAAACAAAAGCAAATGTAGACAACGAGGAATGTACCACAGCACACGTCTTATGAGCAAGAGAAAGGCAGGCGTGGAATGGCAGCCTACCTAAGGGAAGAAAACACTTACAAATCACATATATAATAGTTAGCTCAAAATATGCAAGAATCACAAGAAACTCAATAGTAAATAACAAATAGTGCAATGAAAAATGGACAATGTATGTGGATAGATATTTTTCCATATATATGAAAAAATACATATTTAAAAATGTTCACCATGGCTGATCAGAGTATGTGAATTGAAACAGTAAAAAAAATCATCATACACATCAGAATGACTGCTGCCAAAAGACAATACGTAAGATATGTTGATGAAGCTGAGTACGCGGGTACCATTGTGTGCTTTGAAAGAATGTAAAATGGTATCATTATTGTAAACAACAATTATTAAAAAATTAGAAATGGATCTGTCACATGAATCAAGATTTGAATATTCCTTGTAGTCATTGCACCATCATCCAAAATAGCAAAAAAAATCGAAATGTCATAAGCTTTTAATGATTAAATCGTTAAAGCATGCACCTATGTGCACAACAGTGTTTCATCCGGGCTTTTAAATGGAGGCCTTGCCGTTTGCTACAACATGGGGTGAATTTGCAGAACTTTTCTGAGTGCAGTAATCCAGAAAAAGAAGAAAATGCTGCATAAACTTCTTTGTAGAGACTGTTAATAATTTGTTGAACACATAGAAGACAATGGTGGTCATAATTCAGGGAGTGCTTGGGTGTTGCAGGGGTAAATGGGGAGATTCAAAAGAAGATAAGTTGCACTAACATAAATCAAATTATTCTCAAAGATTTGAAATATAGCATAAAGATCTTGATAATAGGGTAAATGCATTATTGGAAATTTGCAGTTAAAGTAGATTTAGGTGATTTTATCATTGCAAATGGTAAAAAGATAGAAGGGGAATAAATCAGTTTGTTGGACTAGAGTAACCTTTTAAATATTTATTTTAAAGCAGGATTTTGTGTACCTTAAACATTTACAATGAAAATAAAAATTTTTAAAAAGAAACCGTCCAAATAGATTACTAAATTGTAAACATTAAAAAGAAAGTGCAAAAACCAAATAAAGTGATTTATTGTGAAGATTTTTATTGCACATTTGTTCTATTTTTCACAAAGGAATTGTAAGCCTAAAGTACTTAAAGAAGATAAGAAAATTTTAAAGACTTGGAAAATGATTATAAATAACTAAATATTTGATTCCAGTACAAGAAATAGCTCTTGCAACTCATTGAAGAGCATCAAACCACAAGGAGCTTGAAACCACAAAGTAACAAAATTATTTGATACCATAAAATATTTAGAGTTCACTTTATTCTTCAGGTCTTTTTGCTTTTAATAATTTATTAGATATTCACCTTTCAGGTTCAATGTGCACTGTATTAAGACATCTCCATAAAGCACTTTAAGATTTGATCTGTTTTCAAGGATTGTGGATAATAATCTAGTTGTTTTTATTTTCATTACAATATTTGAATTATAATATTTAAATGACAAAGTAATATATGAAACACATGTGCAGCAAGCATACTAAAATATTCACATGTTTCAATACTCACTTCTCAAGATCTTTTTAAATAAATGAAATAGTGAACATAGAGATTTTTATTTTTTTTATGTATTTAGTACAGGGCTTACCGGGTCTCACTACACAGATCAGACTCATAGTGATTCTTCTGTTTTCAGTCTCCCAAGCACTGGGATTACAGGATTGCGCTACCACGCCCAGTCTCATTTGCCATCTCAGTGTGTCCTAGGAGCAGGGACAGCACGCTCTCTGGGGATTGGATCCGGTCCCTCTGTCTGCCTAAGCAGGAGCTTTAATCTGCTTGGCTATCTGACTGGTCCTGAACACAGGGATTTGATCTCATTATATCCTCTTGAGACTCTATTATCTAAAAGTCTTAATTCTCTCATTAGAATTTAGAGATGGTTTCTGCTTTTAATGCTTTTAAAGCACCATAATTACATGAGTGCAACTAGCTTTTATATATTTGCTTTAATATTTGCATAAATATTGTCATTCAGTGATTTTCACTTTTTTAATGTGATTTATTCACAAATATGAAAGAATATATATGTATACATACTGCATACTCATGTAGAGTCTACTTATTCCAAATAGATTATACAGCATTGTAGTAAATGAGTATACAAAATTTTTATATTTCTTTCTGTACTAATAGGTACAACTTTTTCTAATAGGTACATTTTTGAGTTATTGGGATATTTTATAATTTTCAAATGATCAAGTATTATACATTTATAACATAATCTGAAAGTGCCCTAATATGTACTTAACATTGTACTTTTCTCCAATTACTTTCAATCTACTACATAGTACTCACTATGAATGTTGTCTTGGCAGTAATTAAATATGATGTTTTTGAAATGATATTTAAAAAAAAATTTGGGTTCTTAGCTTGAATTTTTTCAACACATTTAATAATTACTGGGAATCATTCTATATATTTTCTTCCTCACTATTTTTAAGTAGGATATTGGCCATTAATAAATTGAGGGTCAATTCTTAAACGATGGCTTACATTTATTTTATTAAGCCTATTGTTTAAAAAGTGATTTTATATTAATCAAATTAATTAAAATATATGAATGAATTTCTTTGACACTTTGTCTACTAATTTTAATGTACAACTATATGTTTGCAATTTCATTTTTTTGTTGAGAAACATTTTTTATTGTTAAGCCATTTTTGTCAGATTAAATTTCAACACAAGACCAATCTTATGTAAGTATGATGATAGAATTCAGAAGTCATAACAACACAAAATGCTGCCACATCTAAGGAAGTAAGCTTTTCAGTCTTTCCTAATCTTCCCAATATCTTATAGAATCAATGTAAAATACACTGGCAAAATTTATCAGTGTTATCCATAATAAACCTTTCTTAATAACATTGGTTTCTTGTTAATCTCCCATCCCATTGAATTTTGGAAAAAATTTTGTGCTTAATATTCACTCGGAACTTTTTATGGATGTGTTGCATTATATTTTTATGATGGGAGCTTTTCAAATTAGATGTAGATAAGGGCCCTGGTGAGATAGCTCAGCAGTCTAATGTGCCTGCTTAGGAAAGCTTAGACAAATGCACAGGGGCCTCAGTTCCAACCCAGGCACCACATGCCACCCTAGCCCTGCCCCCAGGGTGGGCTGAGCCAGCCACAGAAAAAATTTTACCTGTATATAAAAAATAAAGAAATAATGACCATTGTCATTCCTATTCTGTCTTTGCTCTTTTTACTAACAGTATTTTCAAGTTCCTATGCTTGTTTCAATTTCACTTCCTCAGAAAATTTTTATCACTTTCTTTCTGTAGCTACTGAGAAAAGCTTCCAAGCAACATTTGTGTCACAAAAAATATTTCTTTCTTTATAATTTTTATTCTATAATTTTTAAACTCACTTATTACCAAGGTTTCTATAATATAATCCCAAAGGAGAGTTTTACAGCAGACTTGCTTTTTCATATATTTATAAACTGGTAGAAAATTATGGGAAATGAACTCTAATTTTCTATGTGATAGGTAGATAGAAAACTAAATTAAAAGCAAATTAATTCATTACATGATATGTGATTGTGTA
>NW_004524582.1:4542473-4543022 GCF_000260255.1 Octodon degus
TAATAACAAATAAGTGTGACCTGAATAATTCAGGATGTTATGGAAGAAACCAAACTATGCTGAGATAGAGATGATTCACTTTGATGTCAGTTTCAGAAAATTTTGTTGAGATCTGCATTTATGCGTGTTAAAAGATGCTAGGAAAGTCTCAACCCTAAAGAGAAATTATTGTTCATACATAATAATCACATTTATCATTGGGAGTTTGTACTTGTACACAATACAACTTGATTCCTCTTTTTTAACATTCTATTTTCATCCTTTCAACAGCTCTTCCCCACCTTATTTGCAAAGCTTCTCCCCATCTCCCAATTTTGTCCTTTTCTCATTATTTGACCTACTCATGTCTTCTGGCCATTTCTGTCTCTCAATTACTTTTGTCTTCCAAGGTATCAAATAGTTTTTCCACGTTCTCATGAGACTCATTTAATTACCTTTAAATAACTGTTTTAAGTCCCCTTCCTAAAGGTCCCCATCCTGAGTTGCTATCTGATCAATTGCTAGAAATTTTTCTTGACTTTTAAGTATTTTCCTAGCTTTCTAAAAGCT
>NW_004524582.1:4543139-4543870 GCF_000260255.1 Octodon degus
GCCACGTGGGGATCGCCCATGGGTCCAGCATATGCGGAAGCAAATCATGACAGCAGCCCTGGCCATATAAGGAGTTGTTGTGCACAGAGAGCGCTCACCCACGGGGGGTGGAAGGCGGAAACCAGCGCCATCTTGTAGGCGCGGTCCTTCGAAGCTCTCCACATGTATCTCTCCTCGAAGAAATTCTAAGTGTCTTTCTTATTTCTTTAATTCTGCTGATCAGCCCTAGGTGAAAACCGAAGTCCAGATTTGTTTTCAGTCTCCTGCTGGTGTGCTGTAACTGCTTTAGCAGGAGAGGGTGACCCAATCTCAATTTGTTCCAAATCTTCAGCTACGAGAGGGTGTAACAAGAGCCACTTGAGTGACTAAATGAGAAAATCAGTTGCCTCCTCAAGCCTCTCTTGGGAGTGAGAGTATGTACAGGCATCTCAGTCACAGCCACTGGTCTTAACAAATAATATTTTGATGGAACTGGAAATACTGTTTTCAGTTTATTATATTTGAATTCGTTAAGTTTCTTGGAGTTATGAGTTTATGCATTTAGGAAATGTGTATGCATTTCAGATATTTTTTTCCCTCTGTGTTTTTGCTTGTCTTTCTCTTACCTCATTGTGTACATATAATGATTCTTTTTTTTTTTTCTGTATTTTAGGGAAGGGCCTACTGGGTGTTCAGGGTCTCACTACTGGATCAAACTTGTAGTGATTCTCCTGTTTACAGCTTCCCAAGTG
>NW_004524582.1:4544295-4547262 GCF_000260255.1 Octodon degus
TTATGTTATTTCTCCCTCCAAATATATTATTTTTTAAATTTATTATCAGTCAAATTTTCCTGATTCTTATATATCTACATTTTTCAGTGGATTTCAGATATTGTGGCTAATACTTCATTAGTGAACATTCTTGTATTCTTTTACACAGAAACATATTGCATTTTAATAACCTGTTGTAGTTTGATCCTTTTATTTTTATTTTTGTGAAAATGGGGATTGAACTCAGGACCTTGTGCTTGCCAGGCAAGCATATATTATACTGTGCTATCTCCCCAGCCCCTGTTTGATTCTTTTAATACTGGTTTTAATTTTTTAGTGAAGATCATAAAATCCATTACTGCACGAATAAGTTTTCCCCACTAGGGATACTTACCTGATTTTCTAACCAAATATACCTGAATTTCTGAAGTCTATGTTCACTGCTCATCCCTTGTTTCAACTTTCTTGGAATTGATAGGCTACTTGATAAACAGTGATTTCAGTGCTAACCCTGGGGCCACTCCAAGGAAACAGGAGTTATCGATTACGTTTTTGGAACACAGATTTATTTCTTATACAGGTGAAGCATCATTTCTTCCAATCATTTTGACTGACTGTTTCTGTGCTATATGGTAGTTTTCTCTTACTTATGTGCCAATCAGTCCTGAACTGAAAATTAAAGCTGAACCCCTGCAGGTCTCTGAATCTCTCCAAGCATGGCTTCCTTTGCTGGCGTCCTGTGATCCCTGGAGTCTCTGACTTTGCAGACTTCCCAGTCACGTCAGGCGCTCAGACAGCAAACTCTTCTGTAGGATATCTCCCCGGCATTCAGCCTCTTACCTGGAGCAATGAAGGAGTTTCACTGTTTGTATTCATTCCTTCCAGGACCTCTGCTCTATTTGTTTGGTTACAAAATGAGGGAAACTTTAAATATAGTTGGTCTAGATTTTTAAATACTTAGGATAGTTCAACCCTTGTTGCTTAACCATGGTTTCAATCAGGGTTCAGTGCATTTTTTAAAAGTGTCCTAATATATCTGATATATTAATAAGTAGCTGGTAAATAATTTCATTCAACTATATATAAAATACTAAAAGTTAGGTAATGGCAAAATTGGTTTTATATCAATATATGTAGCTCTTATTACAAATTAATATATGCAATAGTTAACTATACTGGAATAATTTAAAGGAATAAAATTTGAAGTAGAATGTGAAACAACTCAGACAGATTTGTAAATTAATGCTTGATAAATCCAGCTTAATGAGGGGTCAGTGGTATAGCGAATATAAATTAGTGAGAGTTTTAAAAAGTAAATCAAGTAATTTCTTCAAGATGTGAACAAAACAAATTTCAATTAATATTCACAATTGATTGAAATGATATCAATCATTTTGGAAATTAAATATTATTTTTTGTTTTAAGTAGTTAGTGAATTTTAATGTACAAGATAAGATTTAAAGGAAATAATTGTGAAAAATGTAAACATTTTCTTTTTAAATATTTAGCTGTGGCAAAAGTAGTACAAATGATGTTTTGAAGGATAACATCATTTGATTACATTTTCTTTTGACAGAAGAGAGTCTATAACATAATTAAAAGTGAAAACATTAATAAGTGAAACAAGATGGAAATACCTGATGAAATAGTTGTTTCAGATTCTTGAAAGAAGATTATGCTAGAATAAATGGGTCACAAGTAGTGCTTACAGAATATTATGAAAATTAATAGCAACAAAGGAAAGGTCTTTTCATAAAAGCTTCAAACCTACAATTAAAGGAGCTTACATTGTGTCAATTTGCTATGATAAAAAGGAGGTAAGAATCATGTACTAAAAGTAAAACGTTTTAGCATAGTTTCTTTTAAGATTGGAAATTGTTGATTTTCAGTAGAATAGAAGCTGATCTTAGAAATCTCTAAATAGATTTCAAAATATTTTTTTGAGCTACAGAAACATACGTTGAGGCATTCTTTCTACAACAGCCTGAAATAATTTTACTGGGTGTGGAAACCAGGAATACATTGCCAACTGGACATAACATGTAGAGAATGTTGTCATCCACACAGTTTGCCATTTTTATTTAACACTTACAGATGAGTATACCATCAAGTTGATGGTTTATTCAAGCTGATAGGAGATACAAACTATTTAATAATTTGATGTTCAATTGCTTCATGTCACATAATAATAGCCCTGAAAAAAGATTCATGTTTTTGGAATATCCCTAGATGCTTTCATAAAATTCAAATTACTGAGTATTGCAAGAAAGCAGATATTAAGTGTATTTTCATAGCAAGAGTCATTGGCACTGGGCGACTTGAAAAAGAACTGGTGTTTCAGCTTAACAAAAGTCCATGAGAGTGATTATTGATTTAATGATATGAAACTTGTAAATAGATAGAAGTCATGATAAAGCCACTCAGTTTCTTTCTTTTTTTCTGTTGCTCTCTGTAAGAATTTTAAGACTTTGTAAAATAATCTAAACTTTCTTTGAATGATCCCTTGATTGTCTCAGTTACTGTTCTTGCTGCTGAGACAAAATACTAGGCATCCAAAGTTAAAGACACAGAGGTTTACTTGGTTCATAGTTTGTAGATGTGACAGTTCATAATTGGCTGGCCCAAGGGAGGGCAGCATGACAGAGGTCACCGAGGAGAAATGGTTCATGGAGGGCAGAGGAAAATAAGGCAGCAAGGCGCAAGCTGCAAGTGACAAGAAACAACCTTCTCTCTGTCTCTTAAAATCCTATCCTGGCAGAAACCTTAAGAAGGTAGTATTCACACCCTGGCTGTGTGAACAATCCCTGCATCACAACCTTAATCCCACCGTCACACCCTGGATCCAACCACCTCTGAAAAGACTCACTAGGACTGCATGAGGCTTTGGAAGGACAAATAGACAAGCCATGACAGTGATGGAATGGGTAGTTGTTGCGCACGACCTCACCAGCAAGGAAGACGCAACACACAGCTCTTCCTTCAGCGGTT
>NW_004524582.1:4548292-4549438 GCF_000260255.1 Octodon degus
CCTGTAATCCCAGCATTGGGGAGGCTGAAAACAGGAGGATCACTATGAACCTGAGTTGCATAGTGAGACCCTGTACCAAATACATTAAAATAATAAATAAAACTGTAGCATCTGTCTTAAAAGTGAATTTATAAAAGTGAAGATTTTCTGTGTCATGTCCACACACAGCCCCAATTATTATTTGAGATTCTGTATGTCACAGTTCACTTTGTTATCCTCACAAGTTCTTGAAACAAGTATTCACTGCTTTAAAGTATAAAACTTGGCATTGCCATTAATAGAAATTTTAACTATTATTATTAGATTGAATTATGACCAAAATTACCTTATATTATTCAAAAATGTTCAATTCTTTTGAAAGTTCATTTCTAAAGAAAATTTCAGTTTTCCATTGGTCTGCCATCATTCTCATTGCTCTGAAGTAAAAAATAAACCCTATATATATGATGCAGTTTGAAAGATTAGTTCTAAAACTACATAAAAATTATTTTTGTCTCCTGTAACTTAAAAAAGCAAGATTTGTATTCCCAATTAAAGCTCATTAGTAAAAGCACTAAAAAAATATTGGATTTAAAGTTAATCCTAATTTTTTTTTTGGGCGTTGGGGTGAACCAGGGATTGAATTTAGGCCCTTGAGCTTGCCAGGGAAACGCTTATTCCACTGAGCCATCTCCCCAGCCCCTATCCTAAAAATATTAAACTCGCAGGGTGGGAGATAGCTCAGCTGTCTAAGCACCTGTCTGTCAATCCCAAGGATCCAGGTTCAATCTGTGGTATGGCATGCTGTTCCAGCCCACCACCAAGCCAGCAACTCAAACCGGGCATGGTGGCATACACCTGTAATCCCAGCTCTGTGAATCCTGAGACAGGGGGATCACTATGAGTCTGAGCTACATAGTGAGTCCCTGTACCAAATAAATAAATAAATAAATAGAAAACTTAGAAAATTAAAAAGAATATTAAAGTCTCCTATGTGATAGCAAGCTCTATCAGTTTTTATTTGAGCTAGACTTAGAATGGGCAAGCTCAAAAGATGAAAACTCTTATTCTGTTATGGCGTTATATGGTTGACAAAGCTTGCAGAAGTCATATAATTTCATGTTTAAAGTTGGACTTATCAGGGCCAGCCAAATAGCTCAGGGGACT
>NW_004524582.1:4552371-4553227 GCF_000260255.1 Octodon degus
GCACCAGCGTCTTCAAGATCTGAACTCTGTCTTCACTTTCACTTAAACGGTTTTGCAAGCTTGTGATTGAGATTTTAATTTCTTCTATAACTCTTTGACTCTGCTTCATGTGATCTATTTCTTTATTTATTGCTCATTCAAGGAATCTGTTATTTTTCTAACCTCCTCTATTTTTTTATCAATGTCTTTTTCAGAAGCAGTTATTTATTTTTTTACTGCAGTGATTTTTCAGATTGGATTTCCTCCCTATATTTCTGTAGTTGATTGTTTACTTCAGATGCAATGAGTTCCAAGAATTATTTTCTTGTTTCAGAAAATTCTGCTCTGAGTTCCTCTATAACTTTCTGATGTTGCTTATTTACTATAGACTCTATTAATTCATACATTTGAGCTGAATTAGTGTCCTCTGCACTTGTTCTGTGTAGGCATTGGATTTCTTCCCTGTGTTTCTGCATTTGATTCTTTACTGTAGATGTTATTAATTCAGAAATTTATTTTTTCATTTCCAATATGAGTTCCTCTATACCTTTCTGCAGCTGTTTCTTTTTCTCAGAAGCCATTGATTTATTGATTTCAGCTGTGTGATTCCCACTTTTTTCTGTGTTAGTGTCCTCTGCACTTGTTATTTTTATGCTTGGGTTCTTAGATTGCATTTTCTCTGTCTCATTGGCATTTTGTGTAAAAATGTCTTTTGACCATTGTTGTAGATCTTTGTTGCATTTATAACCTTAGCGCCTACTGAAGTTTAGGTGCAGATCTATAAAGTTTGGATATGTCCAGCTGTGCCTGGCTTGGGTGTGGCTGCTGTGCTCAGCTTCTTCCTGCTACTGCCCTTGGGAGCGAACCTGTTGTACCC
>NW_004524582.1:4553327-4553784 GCF_000260255.1 Octodon degus
GTAATGAGACACTGAACACACTGTAGACCCTTCTCTAAAATAAAGGAGAAAAAAATTTTGTATTTATCTAACCTATTTTAAACAGATCAAGTTCAATTTTAAGAGACCTCTATTGAAAAATAATTTAATTATATTTTAAGAGATTTTCTTCCAGTAACACAAATTCTAACACGAATCATGTAAGCATATTATCAAAGATACTTAATTTTGGCTGACAATCTGAATAATTTATTTAATCTGAAATTTAGTCTGAATGTTTTTTTAAATCAGAAATAGGTGAATAGACAAATTATGAATCTCTCTTTTTTCTTTTCCATAATTTTATTGGTAAACAAATAGCAATGAGACAGTTTCAAATCAAATTGGTAGGACAGTTTCAATAATTAACACATTGCAAACTCTCTTCCTAGTGGTTTATTTGCTGTACAAGATGCAGACATGATATCCTATTTACAAA
>NW_004524582.1:4554597-4556554 GCF_000260255.1 Octodon degus
GTAGATGAATGAATAACTCTTAAATTAGTCTTAAACTCATATTCATCTTTCCTTTCTTAATCTTAATTCAAGCTATTTTTTCATAACAGAAAATTTTGAAAGCATTTTTGTAAAGATTTTTACAGAAATCTTTACAAAAATCTTTGCAAGGATTTTATAATACAGAATTCTGGAATACAAATATATTTCCTATGTAATGAAATTATTTGCCATTAAAGAAAAAAATCTTTGAAATTTCTAATTTTTTGTACTGAATCTCATGGTAATATTATCTGCTATTTGATTTCAAAGCTCTTATCAGAGAAAATAGCCAAAATATTTTTCCTAAGTATATATAGTCTTATTACCACTTATCCTAGATCATCAGTATAAATATTTTACTCATAATATACTGTTGTTGTCATCAAGGTTTGCAAGGAAAAGGAATTAACACAGGACAAATATTTTATAGGATTATTTTGGAATACTAACTTGAAGTGTCAAATACAAAATAGAGCAGAAGGGGCCCGAGAGCTTCCCAGGCAAGCACAAGGGTCTGAGTTCAATCCCTGGTTCTGAAAAAAAAAATACAGCAGAAAATCTGTTTACACACTAGAGATGCAAACATTGAACTGATAGCCTGGATCTCTGGGAAATTGCCTGTATGAATCCAGCTGAAGACCTACAGCCCATGACAATGACCCCCCTTCCTCATGTACATCTGGAGGACAAGAGCTCATAGCAATGCAGCTGTTTCACAGATCTGCAGTAGGAAGGCCCAAAGATCAGTGGTGGAAACTAGAAAGTCTCTGCTAATGGGTTGAAGGATCTTTGTCAGCAAACTGAGTGATCTGCACTGGATCCAGGAAACAACGTTCAAAGTAAGGACAAGAGCACCTACCAAAGTATACCACAGCCATTCTTAGCCACATGAAGTCCAAAGCTCCTCCAACAATAACAGTCAAGTTCATATCAGGAAAGCCATCCTGACAAGCTCCTCCAGGATAACCAACACAATCATCCCTTCCTCTCCAGTTCCCCTTTCTATGTTGTTGGCAACAATCCTCAGGTGGACCTTCCACACCGAGCACCATGATGATTCAGTTAATCTGGGTGTTATAAATTGACTATCATTTGTCAATCCACTATATTGATATACATTTCTTGCTCATATTTTCCTTGCATTTTGGAGAGTAGTTACTTCATATATTTCAAATAATAATTTTGTAAATATGAAGGCTAAAAGAAAAATGAGAAAAAATTATATAAAAGGGTGATAATAGTTTTTTTCTTATAAAGAATACAAAATAATAATAAAGGAACAGCAATAGCAATGATACAAAGGGTGATGGCCTGATAGCTCATCAGAATAAATTGGCTGCTTAGGCAGAGCGCAGGGGCCAAGAGTTCGATCCCCAGCCTGCCGCACCAGCCCTGCCTGGGGGTTGCGCTGAGGTGGCGATTGAGACTGGGCATGTCGGTGCACGTCAGTAATCCCAGGGCTTGGGAGGCGGAAACAGGAGAATAACTGTGAACGTAGTGAGACCATGCAGACCCTCTGGGCCCTGTCCTAAATACAAAGGAAAACAAAGAAAGAAAAAAGAAATAATACAAAGTTTCACTAAACAAAGTAATAGGAATTCAACAATGTTTGCTATATTGCATAGTATTATCTTCAAGTTAGTTGTTTAGGTTACCAGATATAAATGTGTAAAATCAGTTTAAAAAACAAAATAAAAGTTATAAGAAATTTTAAAAAATAAATCTTAACTGCTCCTTTCAAAAAACCAGTAGAAATCAGGAGTACAATTATCCAATTTATTCTGAACATATGCCTAAATATATCTTTTTTCCTTCTTTCTTATGTCCTTTTCCTCATCCCAGTTTTTCCTTCACATTGAACAAATTCTTTCTCTTTCACAACAGTTACTGTACCTTTCAGACTTTATTTACCCTTGCAGGTTCTCATACTAGCAGG
>NW_004524582.1:4566419-4578577 GCF_000260255.1 Octodon degus
AGCGTAGTATGAGCTCTCCCAAACACTCACCGGGCTTGGGCTAAGACTAGATCTGGGGTTCCCTAGAACGTGGCAGAAATTCTCACACGGCAGGCGAGTGGGGGGTTGCTGCAGAGTGGTTGGGGGGGGTCCCAATGATGTGGAAGAGGGTCTCACCCACGCTGCTCCTGGGCTGGAACCAGCAGGTCCCGCTTGCAGGGCAGCCGGAAGCTCTCCCACACACTCACCGGACCTGGGCTAGGACTTGAGAAGTGTATTTCTTTCAAAACTAACTTCAATTAAAATATTTATTAATGTGTATTTTAAACTTTAAATACAATTTAAAACTTAATTGATCAATTCTTAAAATAAAATATATAAAATCTGTGTAAAAAGCATAATATATTTAGTATTTTTTGAACACATTGATGAATAACATTCAGATATTGTTTGTCCTTGAGTATGTCAGCCCTGGGCAATTAACAACTGGCATAAAATACAGGGTTTTTCAAAATTTATATCTTTTGAACAATAGTTTCTTGATCTGGATCCCTCCTCCAAAATCTATTCCAAAAATATTATTAGTAAGAGATAAGAGAAAAAAGAAATATAAGAAACCTCTAGAAGCACTTACAACCATGTTCCGGGAACCCCCAGACCCAGTCCTAGCCCAGGTCCGGTGAGTGTGTGGCAGAGCTTCTGGCTACCCTGCTCAGGCCGGACCTACTCATCCCAGCCCAGGCGCAGCGTGGATGAGACCCTCTTCCACCCCCTTGGGATGCCCCCACCACTCCGCAGCACCTCTCCTACCCCGCCCGCCGAGTAGGAATTTCTGTTGCGTTCCGGGAACCCCCAGACCCAGTCCTAGCCCAGACCTGGTGAGCGTGTGGGAGAGCTTCCAGCTACCCTGCGCTGGCATGACCTACTGGTCCCAGAACAGGCGCAGCATGGTGACGCCCTCTTTTACCCTCTTGGGATGCCCACCACCACTCCACAGCATCCCCCACCCTGCCTGCCTAGTGAGAATTCCTGTCCCGTTCTGGGGACCCCAAATCCAATCCTAGCCCAGGCCTGCTGAGTGTGTGGAAGAGCTGCCTCTTCCCCCTACTCCACCTAGAAGCACTTACAGCTCCTTCAACTGATAAAGTTTAGTTCTATTTCTGCCTTTAATACAGATTTTAAGTGACATATTTCACTGCAGAAATATTAGTCCAACTGGCAAAAAGATATTAAAGATGTGAAAATATGCTGAAAAGTAAGCAGTTGCCAAATGGACATTAACTCCCTCCATAATTTTCAGGTGAACACACATGGTTTATGTTTTAAAAGTATATTTTGACCAAAGAATACTTCTTTTGAATTAATCTTAAATAAGAGTGATGTATATTGGTTTTCTTTACTTTTTAAAATTTTATTAGTACGTATTTGCTGTACATAATGATTATATTCTCAGTAGGAGCTGTGTACACTCATACAATACATTTCAATTTCTTTCATTTTCTCCTCTCCATCCTCCTATTTTTGCAGCATCACATTCATGTATTTATCTTACAAGACCTTATACAGTTATTGCTTTAAGTAGGTTTTAATCCAGTTCCTCAAGCTCATCAAAACCCCTCTTATTAAATTTTATATTTACTATAAGGAGAGATGACCAACTTTGGTTTTGTACAGATTAAAATTACCTGTTGGGGCATCTATAACAAAGAGAAATGTGTGCCCACAGATATACAAAGACTCTCTCCAATTCAGTGGAGGTATATCAAGAATTCTTGCTAAAGAAATTGGAACTTGTAATTTGATCGCCACTTGCAGACTTGACCCTGAAAAATATCATGCACTTATCTTTCTGTATTTCCTAAGGTACTCTGGCAAACTCATCATGTCTCCTTGATTAAAAAAGCTAAGAGTTTAACAACTGCAATATAAGGTAGAAGAGAACTGTTCAATATATAATCAATTTGACTGAAGAATAACAACATGTCGATGGCCTAAGCTAGAAATATTGCATGTGTTGTGTCTTTCCTGAAAATGCTCTCTCGTATTGTAACATTTCAGTTGCTTGATACTCTCTTAGAGAAAATGAAATGACATAGTAAAATTACTGTTCATATGAAAAGTAGAACCACTGTTTCAAACAGACAGTAAAGCAGATCCTACACATAAATTTTAGTGATATTATTGGAACAGTGAGAAATATAACATAAATGGTAACATAAAATTTCATGGAGACAAAAAAGAAAGATGCTATTATTATAAAATATATAAGTAACCTGTGCTAAATGACAGCAGACAAAGTTTAAGGAAATATTTGAATAAATACAGATTAATTTTAGAGAAATAAAGATGGAAAACACCTGATTAAAAGAATTGATATCTGGTAATACCACGAAATATAGTAAGTTTTAAAAATAACAAAGAAACAGTCCTCTAAACAATGCTTAACAGAAAGGACCTATTACCAGATATGCAAAAATTGATACAAATAATAAATTTCTTAGTTAAAAATACATAAAAATTATAACTTAATAAACATGTGTCTATGTGTGGTTTGAAACCTAAGCATAGAGATATCTAAATTTATATTTATATCAAACTAAAGCATTAATTCAATATGACAAAAAACAGTAAAATCCTGTGAAGTACATTTGCAAATATGATTTTGAACATTTCTCATAGAGATAAACACCACACTAACTTTTTAGATTATTCTGACTCCAATAAACATCTGAGTATTGCTGTAGGATACATAAAGCATACATGAAAACATATTTTAGTATAATTCAATAGGATATTTATTGAGAATTTCACAGAAAGGTATAAAACTATATAATAGCCCAATCCTAAAGTTCTAGAAAACCTTAAATGATGTGAAGAAAATTCCAAAAAGAATGTGAAACTGTGAAAAACTATGCATTTTGTAATTACTAATATGCACATATTGGCAAGTACAGCAATCCAATAAATCCATGAATCTGAGACTTAAAAGACAGCAACCAATGTAAGAAATGTAGCAAGAGAAATGAGCAGTCCAATTTAAAAACTGAAAGTGAGAGGCTTAAGTTAAAAGAATAACTAAGAAGAAGTCTAAAAATAAGTATAAAAAGGTTATGAGAAGAATATGATGTAATAAAATACTGATTGTGGTAGAAAGTTGTGGGTTAAAACCATCAATAAACAGTGGGAATCTTCAAATTGCATAAAAGATCCAAATATGATTTATGATTAAAATAGAGGGTAAAAGTTCAAATGACAGGATTAAAGTAAAAGAGATGTCATGAGTCCCCCTCAGAGTGCTTCTGCTACCTTCCTACACTTATTGCCTGTTTCTTTCAGTTTGCTGAAACAATTCTGGATTTAGTCTTTCACGAGTGTCTTCAACAAGTTTGAAGACACAGGCAGCGCTGTTGTCTGGTACCATCCTATGGGAAGGCAAGAGAATAAAAGTGCTACTGTGTGTCCTTGTCCAACTTCTTAATAGTATCTAGCACATTACAACTTCTGTGTTTTCCTTACAATAAAGATAACCATGAAACTAAATATTTTAAATTGATTTAGGACATCAAGACAACCATGGAAGGATGCTAAAGAAACTGAAGAGAAACGACTTTTGGACTGCTTCAAAAATTGGTAAAAATAATGAAATAACTGTGTCTCAAGTGAGGGAGTATTTTGAAGAGAACTAAGGTAATGTGTCTGTTACTGTCCTAATTTTTTAAGAGTTTTTGAGCATAGACTCTATCATGATTGTACCTTGTATGAGATAAAATTAAACAAAAGAAAAGACATTAAAAATACGGGCCGGGGAGATAGCTCAGTTGATTAAGTGCTTGCCTGGCAAATTCAAGGTTCTGAGTTCAATCTCTGGTACCACAAAATAAAAATAAAAATAAAAATACACTGAATGCATAATAACAGAAAAGGCACAAACAATGAGTATATAATATATATTATATATACACCATTTTATGTGCATGCAACTCTACATTTTCCCAAGTTGAGACGATATTATTTGTCAAGAAATATTAAAGAAAATAATATAATAAAGAACAAAGAACAATACATCTACATATTAAAGTCAAGTTTGCAATAATCCTTTGCTTTAAATGGATCATATTTTTTTTTCAAATGGATCATATTTTTTGAGAATTTTAAAATTTTTTATGTTAAAGAGAAAATACAATGAAAACAATGACACAAAATATAACAAGTTAAGAGAGCAACAATGACTAACACACAGTATATTGTTATCTTTATAGTAGAAGCTCAGATTATAAGATATAGACATAAAAATTAATCACAATACAAGCATAAACTTTTCAAGAAAGTAATAGAAATTAGTGGTATAATTTTCTTAACTGTTTATTTATGTATTTTTCCTTTTGTCTTTCTTATTTTCTCCTTTCCTCGATCACTGTTTCTCTTTCCCTTTGAACAGTTTCTTCCCATTTCTGAATATATATTGTACCTTTTGGATCTTGTATAGTCTTGTATAGTTTCTTACACTAGTGAGACAATATGATGTTTACATATATGAGTTAGATTTATTTCAGTTATAAGGATGATCTCAAGCTATATTCATTTACCTGTAAAAGTTTGTTTACCTATTAAAGTTAATACTTCTTTATAGCCATCTAATATTCCATTACATAAGAACACCACATCATTGTCTATCCCTTCCTTTGTAGATGGGTATTTGTGTTATTTCTAAGATTTAGCTGTTGCAATTGTACTGCTTAAACATGGGTGTACATGCATTGTAGTGGTAAAATGTTTTTAATTCTTCTGTGAAAACAACCAAAACAGGAATAGCCAAGTCAAAAGGTACTACTATCTTGGTTTTATGAAGAATCTCCACACTGATATCTACAGTGGTTGCACCTGTCTACATGCACACTAACAGTGGAGAGTGGTTTCTATCTCTCACAGAAATTATCATCATTTGTTATAGGTTGATTTTTTTGATAATAGTCATTCTTTCTGGGATGTGAAGGAATCTTACATTTGTTATAATTTGCATCTTTTGAATGTCCAATGATGTTGAACACTGTTTCATATCTTTATTTGCAATTTGCATTTTTCATCTGAGAATTGTAAATTCACCTCAAATGCCCATTTTTTTGCATTAGGTCATAGACTTTGAGGGTTCTGATTTTTTTCAAGATATATACGTTCTAGATATTAATTCCTTTGTCTGAGAAGCAATTGGTTAAATTTTTTTCTCACTGTGGGTTACTTTCCACTTTGTTGCTATTTTTTATAAGTCCAAAGGATTAATAATAAGATGAGATTCCACTTGGTCATTCCTTGCAATATTTCCCGATTTTTTTGTTTTGTTCATCAACTACACCTGTCTTCAACATTTCTTCCTGTAGGTTGACTATTTCTGTTGTATTATTTATTTATTTACTTATTTTTTTTTCTGCACTAACAGGGATTGAACTCAGAAACTTGTGTTTGCCAAGCAGGTGCTTATGCTGCTGAGCTAGAAGATTAAAGAGAATATCAGAAAAATAAAAGACATCCCTCGCTCATGGAAAGAAAAAAATCTTACTCATCTTGCCCATGGGTTATTATTTAATCCATGGCTTTGTTTTAGTAGTTAGATCTAAGATACATTTTGATTATTTTTTGATGCATGGTGATAGACCTGAGTCTATTTTTGGTGTTCACTATGTGGATGGATATTTTTTCCAGCACCATTTATTAAAAAAATATTATCTTTCTTCCTGTGACCATGTCTGGCCCTTTTGTCAAGGATGAGGTGCCTGAATGCATTTGGATTTGTATCTGTATTTTATTACCTGTTCTGTTCATCTTCAGTTTTATTTCTGTCAGTCAAATAGCGATTTTTATCATAGTAGACTGGTAGCATAATTTTAGGTAGGAGTTTGTATTGCCTTCTGCTTTGCCTTTTTGCTCAAGATTGCCTTTGCTCTTCTAGGTTCCTTCTGGTTCTCAATCACTTTATGAACTTTTTCAACAAATCTGTGGGATATGCCAATGGTATTATAATCAGGATTACACTGAATCTGTATAACATTTTTAGGAGTGTGGCCAAAAATTCCCTATGTGAAATTCTTATCCGTGAGCAAGATTTTTCCTGTTCATAAGCAAGGGATATCTTTTATTTTTCTGATATTCTATTTAATCTTATTCAGAGTACTTTAGTTTTCACTGAATAGATTTTCACTTACTTTGTTAGACTGATTCCTAAATATTTATGTTTTTTGGATGCTACAGGAAACAATGTTGTTTCCACAATTTCTCTCTCAGTGAGTGTGCTGTTTATTTTCAGGACTGCTATTGATCTTTTGAGTTTTGACTTTCTATTTTTCTATGCTTTTGAACTTGGTCAGTAAATCTAATGAGCTTTCCTATATTTTATCTGTTTATTTTCTCTAACAACATTCAATATTCTGTTCTTGTGCTGAATTTCTGTAATCTTGATTGCTATATGTTTTGGTGCTGTTTTATTTTGGTCAGGCTGTTTAGGATTCTATATGTTTTATTCATTTGTATGTCAATTTATTTGTCCATATGTAAGAAGTATTCTGCTATTATTTTTGTGAAAAAAAATTGTATTGTATTCGCACTGTCTCCAGACTTCTATTGATAACAATCACTCTTGTTATTCTTCTTTGCTTCACCTTGTAATTGTTGATTTGATTATTCATAGCCTCTTGCTATGAATAAGATATATTAAAGATTATTTAGGATATACTTCTTCTTGTGATCAATAGCTGAAGTTCTTTCCTCAAGATGTGAAACTATCCGGAGGACCACCCCCTCGGGGCCCCACTCCAGTCCTTCTCTCAGACAGAAAATTTCTTTCCCTCAATAAATATATTCTGCTCATAAAAGAGATGTGTAAATTTATCCTATCTTCCATTCAATCTGTTGCATATATTTTAAGTGGAAGTTTTAATTTCTCTTATTTCTCTTTGATCTGTTTCATGGATTCCATTTCTTTACCCTGATGGGCATTTTCTGTTTCCATCATTTTTCTTGCTCATCTAGTCTTTTGTGTCTTTTCTAATACTTTTCATTTTAACATCATTTCTTTTTGTACCTGAGATTTTTTTTTTCTTTATATCCTTTTCAAGTAGTTTTTTTTTTTTCACTTCAGTTGCTATTATTTCAGAAAGTTCAAAGTTTGGCTTCCAATTTCATCTATTTCCTGGAACACCTAGCTTGCCCTTGCTGGCTTTAGGTTCTGGGGTTCTATTTTCACTCTGTGTCTTTTTTGTGGAGGTGTGTTAGAAGAATCAAGCTCAGGACTTCCTTTCTCAGGTGATCACTCTGCATCTGAGTTATATCCCAGGCCCTTTTCTTCCTTTGTTTTTCCTTTTATTTTTTTCTTTTTATTTTCTTCTATTTTCTATGCTATGTCTTACTGTTTTCTTATGATATATAGCCTGATTGCTAATAATGAGGCTTTTCTAGGAGACATCTATTCTTTAGGGATTTTTTTAGATCGATGTGGTTTTTTTGTAGATATCCCAAACCCTATTTTCCCAATTTGTAGAGGATACAAAGTTACTATTTGGTTAGCACACAATCCTTCGGAAGGTAGTGGTGGTTATGACCCCATACAATCACAATGTTATCTTACAAGGAAGAAAAACTCAATATAACATGTATGGTTTTTTGGATAAATATTTCAGTTAGTAATAGCCATACTTTTGTGTCCAGCTTAATTACTGACAAACTATGGTGACCATTAATCTGCTACCTCCAACATGAGCAAATTCTAAAGTTGTATAGCTAAATAGATCATGTACCTTGCACATTTATGTATTGATTTTCTATTTAGAGGAGAGATTTCATCTTTCTGGAGGAAAGTTAAGATATGTAGGGCACGTGAAAAGTGATGAAAGAGGTTAAATACAGCAGAATCAAGGCTGAATTTCAAAACATGAGAACCCTAATTTGAAAAATTGGAGGGCACAGGAGGATAAGATGAAACAATGTGAAGGAATAATTAGAAAAGACAATGTTAACTCACTTGCAAGTTTAAATTTCAAAAATTGTTGTGAAAAGAAAGAGGATGAGTAGAAGAAAAGAAAAAGGAAAGGCAAGAAACAGTGAAAAAAAGGAAAAAAAGGAAAGAGAACCAAACAGAAATTTAAATCAACTCAGCAATTTTACACCCTAAGACAGAGTGGCCTCTGCCTAGAGAGTGGAAGGTCCTTCCTTCCCTAGTGTGCAGGGCCCACTCTAGAGTGACACAACACTTAGAGAATATAAGAGATTTGAAGCAGAAGGGAGTGTTCCACTTCCTCAGATGAACTCCAGTGTTTGAAGTCAAGGAATGAAGGCAGAGAATTCACAGCTGCATGCTTTTTGCTGTTTTCCACCACCATGAACTCATGCTCTCTGCCGTGTGCCAGACTACCTTGAAAGAAGTGAAGTTTGACTGTAACCACTACCTGTGAGCTAAATAAACTATTACTTCCTTAATTTTGGTGTCAGGTATTTTGTTACAGGAATGAGAGAAAAGTCACTGAAATAATTTAGTACAAGGAGTGGGATCATTGCTGCAACTACATGACCTTTTTGTTCAAGAGTTTTTGGGAATGACTTATGGAAAGAGATAGAAAAGGGTTGAAGATGTTGCCTGAAAGAGAAGCACTGGAACACAATTGGCTGTTCTGTATGGAAGAGTCTTGTCAGAGCTCAGAAGACTAGAAGGCTGATAGAAATCTTGTGCTTAAAGACCATGCTAGAAAGGTTTTTGCTGGGAAGGACTACATTGGCTATTAGACTCCAGACGATGTGTGTTATGGCTTGGCAGGAAGTTTGTCTACTGTCCAAAGACTGCCTGAGACTGAGATTAATCCAAAAAAAATAAATGCCAGAGCAGTCAAATATTGAGGAAGTGTCATGGATATCTTTGGGAGCTTTTAGTCAGATTTATGTCAAGAATAAAGAACAAAGAGCCTAGCAGGATTATTTAAAATGTTTTCAGTTTGCCCAGATATGAAATGTCAGAACAGGTGTGGATTGCCAAGGTACAGCTGAAAGGATTTCCACTTTGGAGGAGCAACTGAATAGAAAAGATAGCCTGAGGACAATAGAGGAAGCAGCAAGTCTCTGCCCTTTGGAGCCTCAAAAGTGAGAGGGTAAGCAACTGTGCTTTGAGGAGAAAGTAGCAGAGTGCAATGTTCCAGATGGCAGCATTGGCCATACCAGATTCCAGAATGACAGCAGCATAGAGAATTTGTTTCTCAAAATCAGGTCAGAGTGATTGCAATCCAGGAACTTGACCCCAACAAACAAGAGAAAAGAAAGTCTAGCTACTGCTCTAGATGACAAAAGACCTCAATATCATCTATGTGGCTTTGATTTTAGGTGCATGAAAAATGCAGGAGCTCTGAGGTTTAGCAGACTTCCACCTCAATTTCAGAAGGCCTGGGAGGCCTGGCAATGTACCATAAGGAGAGCAGAGTGTAAAGATGTGAATGAGAAACCTATTCAGCGGAAACCACAGAAGCTTGAAAAAGCCAGTGTCTCAATTACTGAGACAAGTACTTGACATTCAAAATGAAGGAAGGAAAGGTTTATTTAGCTCACAGTTACTTGAGGTTTCAGTCCATACTCAGTTAACTCCAAGGCAGTGTAGCACATAGCAGAGAGCAAACTTTTATAGCAGCAGCAAAGAGCAAAGAGCCAAGTGAGTGCCAGCAGGTCAGGAAGCTAGCTAGCCTCTCTCCTCTCCTTATAGTGTAATGAAAATTAACTGCCCCAGGACTCTTGCACCAAGTAAACCCACAGTAATAAGTCACAAACTCCAGAAACCACCCCATGACTGCATGTGGATTTGGGAGGACACGTATATACAAATCACCACAGCCAAAAACCTGGATTGTCTGAAGAAAGCTACAGGGAGGAAGCAAAACTAGACAAGAGAAAAGCCATGGGAGCTATAACCAGCAGAAGTGCCATAGAGGTGGAGCCACGTGGAGCTTACAATTTGATACACATTGCCTCAGAATTTGAATGTGGAACTACAGGACTTAATGTTTGCCCTGAGAGAATTGAATCTTACTTTTGTGTCAATGCTTTGTATCCTGCTGTGTTTACCTTTTGGAGTGGAAATGTTTATCTTGAGCCTTTGAATGTTGGCAGTGTCTAACTTTTCATTTGTGCAGAAGCTCACAGCTAAGAGTTTGCCTTAGATTTTGGAGGAGACTAACAACTTGAACTTTGGAGCCTTGCTGAAACTTTTAGTACTTCGGCAACTCTTGCAGAAAGACTAAGTTTCTTTTCCATAAAGGGACATACATGAGTCTTTGGGGGGCCAGGGGCAGAATGTTAAGCTCTCATGTAATATAATTTTGGTAGACTTTATAGTGTTGTTGTTTTTTTTTAATTTTAGGGAAAGATCTACAGGATATTGAGGGTCTCACTACTAGATCAGACTCATAGTGATCGGCTTGTTTACAGCTTCCCAAGAGCTTGGATTATAGGCCTGTGTCACCACGCCCAGTCTCAATTGCCACTCAGCATGCCCCCCAGGGCCAGGGCTGGCACAGCAGTCCAGGGATGGAGCCCCTGGCCCCTGCCCCTGCTTGCTGGTGCTTTAATTCACTGAGCTATTTGGCCGGCCCTATAGCAATTCTTACTGAGTGTAAAACCTGTGTGTCAGGTATTTTGTCTCAGCAATGAGGGAAAAATAACTGAGACACGAGGTGTCATTCAATCAGACAGAAGAAAGATAGCCAATCAGACAAACAAGGAAGAATAAAAGTAGCAAAACACCTCTGGTGTTTCCAATTCTGACAGAGTGTTCAAGTAAGATCATGGAAGTGTGCTGTGCACTCCAGCTAAGTTTTGCATGGGAATTGTGCAGGCTATGGAGCTTGTAGTGGCCTCTGGATGTGTGCACTTGCACAGGTCTGTTGGTGGCATTCTCCACCGTCCGACTGCGGGCTGCTGGCTACCACTTCAGACACTCCTTGTTGCTGGTCTCACTGATTACTCCACCCTCCAAGAGCATGTGTGAGTCCATATACCCATGACCTCCATGACATGGGCCTCAGTGATCTTGTCCCTTTGCAAGCCAAAGACATGTGTGCACCTGAGTGCCTGGCACCTGGCTTTTCTAAGTCTCATGGAGAGGTTAACTTTTGATACAGGTTCTCACATTTTGTCCTTGACTGGTCTCAAACTCTCAGTTTTCCTGTTTTATGCTTTCTAGTGCTGAGATTACAAACATGCCTCTCTACTCCTAGCTTCAGGGCAAATTTTTTGAGGATGATAAAATATCATGCTATTTTGTGTGTCTCTTGGCTTTAGCTTACTTGTTAACAACATGCAATTATGAAATTTATCAGTCCCATTGTGTTAACCACTCTTGATCTCAAACTACAAAGGAAGCTCTGTACATTCTATGTGTGGCTGTGTTTACTTTTTCAGTTCTATTGTACTGTTTGATGTTTAAATAAATTTTGTTTCATGCCAGAGAAATGATGGATGCAATATTTTTATATGTCATTCTGATTTATTTTGCTTAAGCACGTCTCTTCAACATGCATCCATTTAGGTACAAATGTCCCAAGTTTGCCTTTATGGTGGAATAGTACTCCATTACATAAAAAAAATCTTTTTTATCCATTGTTTGCTTGATGGGCAGTTTGGTGGTTTCCAAGACTTACTATTACAAACTGTGTGCCTATAAATGTGTGTGTGCAGAAATTACTGGCATGATGTTTTTAATTCTTGTGGGTATGTTTAAAGAAGTAGCAAAGTATATAAAAAATACTGTGCAGCAGGAAAAATCATTAAAAAGAAAGGGAGAGGAAGGGGCAGTGGAAGGAAGGGAAAATGACTCCATAGTACTAAGTGAAATAAATTGGACACTCATGGAAAAGCCTACATGGTTTTTCTATTGAAAGAAAATGAAAGCGTAAATAAGGATCAAAATGTACAACAGAGGCTGGGAAGTAGGAAGGAAATATTCAAATGGGAAAGGAAATAAGCATTGGGTAAAGAAGGATGGGAAAAGAAAAATGATAATAGAGGGAAAAAATAGAAACAAATCTTTTGAAAACATGAAGAGGAAGATGGCTTGAAGTAGGTAAAGGAGAGTCAGGAAAATCAAGAATCAAGTAATATCATTTACAGGTACTAACTTCCTCTAATGAATGAGTCTCTCTCTCTCTCTCTCTCTCTCT
>NW_004524582.1:4578677-4584763 GCF_000260255.1 Octodon degus
AGCTGAAACATATCAAAAAGATGATATGACAGTTGTTGATTCTTTGAAGTATTTCCCATGCAGCTTGATTTTTGTCATGAACTCCACCCTATGTCTTTAGTATTTCTACCTAATTTCTCCTCCAGAAAATTTATTATTTCATTTGTAGCACTTTGATCTTTGATCCATTTGACTGTAGTTTTGTGTATGTTGGTAGACCTGTATCTATTTTAAGCCTCCAGCAAGTGGAAAGCCAGTTTATCCAGTGCTATATGTTAAAGAGACTATCTTTTTTCTAGTGCACATGCTTGGCCCCTTGTCAAAGTAAGGTGGGTGAATGTATTCATAGTTCTGTCTGCATCTTCTAATCTGTTCCATTGACTCTGAAGTCTGTTTTTTCCAGTACCACACTGATTTGATCACAGTATTTATGTAGTGTAATTTCAAGTCAGATATTGTGATGCCTCCTGCCTTTCTTTCTTTTTTAATTTTTATGTATTCATTCATTTGTTTGTTTGTTGTAGTATCTCACTAATCAGTTGAGACTCATAGTTATTCTCCTGTTTCAGCCTCCCAATATGTAGATTGAAAGCTTACACCTGTATGTTAAGATTTGATGTCAGGCAGAGTGTGCCTAGGGTTCTGGGGCCAGCACAGCATGTGGTATAGGGCATCATACTTGGGTCCTTGCACATGTCAGGCAGGAGCTTAGATTGCATAGCTATCTCCCAAGCCCACTCTTGTATTTCCATTGATTACTTTTGTTTTCTAGGTCTCTTGGTCCCAGATGAATTTTAGAATTTTTTTCTCAATATGCGAAGTATACTAATGGTATTTTAGTTGGGATTGAATTGAATCTGTATAACAATTTTGGGAGTATGGCCATTTTCACAAGGTGGGCTCTTCCTGTCCATGAACTAGGAATATCTTTCCATTTTCTAAAATCCTCCTTAATCTCTTTTGTCACAGTACTGTAATTTTCACTATATCAGTCTTTTACTTCCTTTGTCAGATTCATTTCTAAGTTTTTCATATTGGGGGCTGTTATTGTGAATGGTATGGTTTCCATAATTTCCTATTCAATGTGTTCATTCTTTCTGTATAGAAATGATATTGATTTTTGAGTGGTGACTTTGTATCCTTCTATACTACTGAATTTGATTACTAAATCTACTCGTCTCTTACTGGACATTTTTGGTCTTTTATGTGTAGTATCATGTCATCTGCATATAATTGTAATTTCGCTTCTTCCTTTCCAATCATTATTTCTTACTCTGGTCTAACGGTTCTGAGTAATATTTGAAGAGCCATATTTAATGGGAATGGTGACATTGCACATCCTTATCTTGTTCCTGATTTTTAAAGTGAAGGCTTTCAATTTTTGTTGATTTTGTATGATGTTGGTTGTTGGTTTGTCATAGATGACTTTCATCAGATTGATGTAAAAACCATCTATTCTAATTTTCCGTAGGACATGTATAATGAATGAATGTTGGACATTGTCAAAAGCTTTTTCTGAGTCTTTTGAGATGATCTTGTGATTTTTGTCTTTGGCTCTGTTGGTGTGGTCTATTGCATTTATGGATTTGTGTATACAAAATCATCCTTACATTCCTGGGACGCATCCCACTTACTATGATGTATAATCTTCTTGATGATTTGCTGTATTTTGTTTGCTAATATTTTACTGAGGATTTTTAAAAATCTCTTTTCATTATAGACTTTAGCCTGTAGTTCTCTTTTTTGCTTGGGTCTTTCTCTGATTTTGGTATCAGACTACTATTTGTCTACAGTAATGAGTTTGGAAAAATTGCTTTCCTTTCATTATCATTGAAGAGTTTGAGAAGAGTTGACGTTATTTCCTCTATAAATTTCTTCTAGAATTTAGCTATGAACCCATCAGGACTTGGGCTTTTCTTTGTTGGTGGGTTTATTTTTTAATTGCATCTTCAATTTCATTGACTGATATTGGGTTCTTGAGAAGCTTTATATTTTCTTCATTCACATTTGATACTTCATTAAAGCTGTCTATTTCTTCTGTGTTGTCCATCTTGTGAGACTCAAAATTTTGGAAATAAATACTGATGATCTTCTAAATTTATTTAGGGTCCGTAGTGATTTCACACTTTTTCATTCCTCATTGCATGATCTTGAATTTTTTCTTTCTTTTTATTGATAAGATTGGCTAGAGGTTCTCAATTATATTTATTCTTTGAAAAAATCAACTCTTTGACTAATTAATTCTTTGCATTGTTTTCTTCATTTGCATTGCATTTATTTCTGCTCTGATATTTATAATTTCCTGCCTTCTTTGAGATTTGGTCTAGACTTGCTCTTCTTTTTCTAGGAGTGTAGGGTACAACATAAGACCATTTATTTGGGCTGGTTCTGTTTTCCTAGCATGAGAATTTATCACTATGAATTTCTCTAATACAGCTTTTATTGCATTCAACAGGTTCTAGTGAGTTATAGCTGCATTTTTGTTTGATTATAAATATTGTTTATTCTTTACTTTAGTTTCATTCATGATCCATTGATTGTTCAGGAGGGTATTATATAGTTTCCAGATTTTATAAAGTTTTTACTGTTTCTTTCTCAATAATTTTCAATTTCATTATACTATGATCAGATAATATTAATGAAATAATTTTGATTACATTGCATTTACTTAAGCATGTTCTATATGTAGCACATGATCGATTTCAGAGACCAGCCCACATGCAGCAGAGATGAATGTATATTTTGATGCAGTTAGGTGAAACACTGTAAGGCTAAGTCCACTTCTTCATGTTTAATTTAGTTCTGTTATTTCATTCCTTATTTTTGCATAGATATTCTATCTCTTTGTGACATTGGGGTATTAAAATCCCCAAGTACAATTACGTTATTGCTCCTTAGATTTTTCAAGTCTCTTAAAATTTGTCCTATGTAATTTTGATGCACCTACATTGTATGCACACATATTTATAACTATTATCGGTTCCTCTTGCATTTTTTGCCTAACAAGTGTGCAGTAACCATCTTTATCTCTTTTAATCACACTTGGTTTGACAAGTTAGCATTGTAATTAACCGAATTACTTAACAAAGTTGGTTTGACAAACTAATTAATTTAGCATTGTCACTAACCAAAATTATTACCCCTGCTTTTATCTTGATGCATATCACATGGAGCATTGTTTTCCATCCTTTGACATTCAGTACTTTTTTTTGAGTTAAATCTGTTTCATGTATACAGCATATTGTTGGATTTTATTTTCTGATCCATTCTGCCAGTCTGCTTCATTTGATTAGTGAATTGAGTTCATTTATGTTGATGGTTTAAACTTATATGCATTGAGTTATCTTTGTCATGTTGCTTTCCTACAGTAGGATCCCTACTTTTCCCCTTTGCTCATTAGCTTTCTTTGCTTAGTGGTTCTCTCCTATTGCTTTTGAATTTGTGGTCATTTTTGTCCCTTTCTAAAATGTTTGCCAATATTCTTTATTGGTTTATTTTGGTTGACTTGAATTTCTTCACTTGTTATTTGTCATGAAAGTATCTAATCTCCCTATTAAATTTGATGTAATTTTGTAGGGAATATAAGTCTGGGTTGAAAGTTGTTTGTTTTCAGGACCTGAAATGTCTCACTCTAAGGGCTTCTTGATTTGATGGTGTGTATTGAGAAATCTGTTGTGATTCTGCTGGGCTTTCCATTAGAGGGGATCTGTTTCTTCTCTCTAAACAGCTTTTTTATATTCTGGGGTTTTTATTTTTATTTATTCAATTATTTATGTTTGCTCAATTTATGATTATTATGTGTCTGGGCTAAGATTCATTTTTATTATGGCTACCTGGAGTTCTGTATGTCTCACTGAACTGTATGTTTGATTCTTTTCCCATGCTTGGGAAATTTTCTGCTACTGCTTCTGCAAACACACTTTTTATATCATTTGTGTTCACCTTAGCTATTTAGTTGATACCTATTAGTCTTATGCTATTTTTCCTTGCATCATCTTGCAGCTATTGTATTGTTATTTCCTGGTTCTTTGTTATTTTTAAGAGACCTTTCCTTTTGTGTTCACTAGCTACCATGTTATCTTCGAGGTCTGAAATTCTGTCTTTTATGATGTTCAAGGGTTTTGTCAGCTTTCAATGGCATTATTAATGTTCTGGATATGGGTTTGAATATCTTTCACACATTCTAGTTCTTTTCTGTATTATGCATTCAATGTTCCCATTGTTTTGCTGTCACCTCTATATTTTTATATAGATCTTCCTTAGATGTATTGAGAATATTTTCATGATTTTTGTCATTTTCTTTTTGCCTGACAGATAATTTGTGGTCTGATTTCCTCCATAGCCTGATGGAACTGTTTCTTTAATTCAGTTGCTGTCATCTCAGAAATTTGAGCTGTGTGTCTTCAAAGTTCTTCCTTGACCTTGTCACCTGGACTTGTTTTGGGTGGCTAGAGGTCTGAGATTTTTTTTCATTCCTTTTGTCATTTTTTTTTAATAACTCAATGTTGTCCCTGGCTCTGCAGCATTAGTAGGGGAATGTAGTGAGGGTGAGCAAGGCTCTTGGGAGAGTTAGAATACAGCATAGGCTCACCAAAACTCCCAGTGTGTGGGGTTCAGTATGGCCTCCATCTCATTGAGGGGAGGGGTCAAGCCACAGTTTAAGAAGTATCCAACAATAGCGAATGCAGGCTAATGTTATTCAAGGCTCCTTCTGATCCATGTGGCGGTATTCTACACACATGGTTTCAGGTCTCCACGGAGGTCCTCCAGGTATCCTCTGTGGTATTTGGGGCATGATATGGTGGCCAGGGCACTGTGAAGTTGCAGTAAGATAGCTGGCATGTAGAGCTAGCCTACCAGGTCTCCCTGGCAGTCTTCAGGGTGAAGATTATTTGCCATGGTTCCATGGAATTCCATAAGCTCACTTTTTTATTGCAGACACACCTATTTTTTTGAAGTGCTTACTAGTTCTCATGATTATATTATGTAGTAAATATGAGATTGGAAAAAGTGGATTGCTTAGTAGAACAGAAAAATAACTCTAAACACACCCAATGAAGTTACTGGCCATCTTTCTTGTCCTACTGATCTTCATTGTTCTTTCTATTCTCTAAAACCATTACACACAGTTAGGATGCTGCACATGCCTAGTTGCTGTAGTCAAGACTTGTTAGACTGGATCCAGAGGCCATGTTGTTATCCTATCAGAAACCAGTAGTTGTCTGATGATTTAATAATAATGACATTACACAAAGAAATAATGAATCATTGTAAGACACATGTCTATTTCCTGTGTACTCCTAAAATGTCTGAAATTCAGGCATATTCTATCAACAGAAAAAAAGAGTCAATTATTTGCTTAGGTTGTGTATATTCTTTTGTTTTTCATTTCCACTTACATTTTTAATTTTTTTTTTTGGAGAACTTTTGGGAATATAAAAATTATTCTGTTTAAATCTTACCTCTTATATATAATATGGTTACTTTTGTTGTTTTATGCCTTCATGATTCTTTATTTTGAAAAAATATGATACTTTAGGTGCTATTATAGGTAGCAATTTTAAAGTACTTAACACATTCTACGTGTTGATCTCTGTTGGGATTACATATGTGAATTTGGTACGATAAAATTTACTGAGATCATTTGGTAACTTTTAAACTAACTTTAACTGTATATTACCTTGCTCAGCATTATGATAGATATATATTTCTATGTGCATCTCATCTGGGGAATATTTCATGTTGAAACATCCTCTCAGATCACCAAGATATCCCTTACTTAAAGGACTTTGAATTTCTTGGGAAAAACAAATCTTCCATGATCTCTAATCAAGCATATAGATTAGAGATTTTTCATATCCATTAAGATTTGCTTTGTATAGTTGGTTGCTTCCATGTTTGGTGCATACATACTTATGAGTGTTACCTCCTCCTCTTGAATTTTTCCCATAACCAGTATATAGTAGCCTTCTTTATTTTGCTTGATCATTGTTGGTTTGAATTTGAGACTGTCTGAGAATACGATTTGCTACTCCAGCTTTTTTCTGAGGTGCTGGGGCATGTAGTTTTGTGTTCCATCCTTTGACTTTCAGCCTATGAATGTCTTT
>NW_004524582.1:4587937-4588892 GCF_000260255.1 Octodon degus
TTTATTTTGACTTTTCTATTCTAATATAAGTAGAGAAATGTTAGCATATCAAAAAAATACTCTTATAAGTTCAACATACACCACACTTAGTACCAGTTAGTGACACTGATTACTTGAACTGAGCCTGGAGTGTAGACATTTACTGTTGTCATCAAAAACAAAAGGAAAGTAAGAATCACATAAAAGAGCAACTATGGGAAGAGAAATATGTCCTACCTTCATTGTGGGAATTACTTTACCATACATATATTTTTGACCAGCAAGTTGTAATACATAAATATATCTTTACACAATGTTCAATGGTTAATCATATCTCAGTAAAAGCATTTGAAAATAATTTAAGTTTCTCAAACCTGTTAGGTTATTGTAAACAACATTTAATCATACAAGTTATTGACCAATTATTAGTACAATTAGAAAGAGGAGATATGACGACAGCACACAACAGTGAAAAGAAGTAGGTCAGATCTCCATACAATGGTCGAAAGATAGTGCTTCATCTGGTGAAGAGGTGATCACCATTTGGAGAAAGAGCTTGCAGCTGCTTGCAGTTCACAGATTTTGTAAAATAAAAGCAAAGTGGATGTAATAAGCACTTCACCCAGCTTAGGAAAAGGAGCAGAGGATGGGCTGTTCTATATGGCCATGTGCCTAGGGTGGGCTTCTAGATTTACCCATTGACTTAAATGCAAGAAAAACTCTTTCAAATATTAGCCTTTGATTAGTCTTTATGGAAAGGACCGCTTATGTCCTCTGTGAAAGGAAATAAACAACAACAACCACCCAAAATGAGATATAACAGAGATATAACAGACACTAGAAGAGGGGCAACTACTGAAATTTAAGTATATATCTCATTGTATCTGTATATAATGAGATATAACAGACATTAGAAGAGGGGCAACTACTGAGATTTCAGTATATATCTCATTATATCTGTATATAATGAGATATA
>NW_004524582.1:4588992-4593327 GCF_000260255.1 Octodon degus
TATTTATAACTTGCAGTAGTGTAACACACTTGCTATATAATTGTAGAACTTTTGTTTCTCACCATACTGCAAGTGCAGTCTTATTTTTTTAAATTTATTTTTATTAATTTGTGTAGATCTTTGAGCTTCTTTGGTCCCAGGCTATTAGACACTCAACACAAATATAGGTGAAGCCACCAGAGACCAAATCTCTATTTATAGATAAGAAGACTATTACAACAACAATCACTTTTCTTATCAATGATTTTGTGTTCGTATGTGTCCGTTGTATTAAATTAGAGTCCAAAAATAGTAAATGGAAACTTCCAGAAATAAACAATTCTTGTACTTTACATTGCATGCCGCTCTGGGTAGACTTACAGGATAATATCTTATATCATCCTGTTGCCTCTGCCCAGAATGGTTAGTTATCCCTTTCCAGAATATTTATCTGTACAAAGTGCCTAGTCAAATGCAAGCCTCCTCCACATCAGATCAAATATCACTGGCACCCATCCTTGCACTGCAATGAGCAGGTTATGTGGCAGCCCACTGTTTGAGCCGCTCAGCCACAGTGTTCCACCCTATTACAGATCCACTATTTCTGTCTCACCTTAACACAAGGAAAACAACAGTGACAGCAGTGTATTAAAGCATTTTGAGAGAAAGGAGATGGCTCTTCTATAAATTTCATTGCAGTATGTATGAATATAATTCATTATTTATTTTAGTCATTTCTTGTAACTAATATACAAGTTAAACTCTATTAGAGACCAATATACCTACAAACATGGTATTTATATGGTTTCATGCAATTCATGATTTTTGTCATGCACTAAGTTGGATTCCATCTGATATCAATATGAAATGTCATCTTAAATTTAATTTTCAGTGTAATTTATTTGTTGAGACATACATGGGATCCCTATAAAATCTATATATTTGAAATACAAAATATTTAAAGCAAAGTATAAGGATATAGCTTTCAAAATGAAACAATTTTGTTATATATTATTAAAAGTTTTCCAAAGAAATAATTCAAAATTAGCAAACCTTCTGGAAAATGTTAAGCAAGATAATATTTCTATTATGAATAACTATTTCTGTATAGGTTTTCATGGGTATTTTATATAGCTTCTCAACATGTTTTATAATTTTGTATTTTTTTGGGGGGGTAAAGATCTATAGGGTGTTCAGGGTCTCACTACTAGATCGGACTCCTAGTGATCCACCTGTTTACAGTCTCCCAAGAGCTGGGATTACAGGTGTGCACCACCATGCCCAGTATCAACTGCTGCCTCAGCGTGCCCCGAGGGCAGGGCCAGCATGGCAGTCCTGGGGAATCAAGCCTCCCGCCCCTGCACCTGCTTGCAGGTGCTTTAATCTGCTGAGTTATTTGGCCAGCCCTTATGTTTTATAATTTTCGTTGATTAGCTTTGTTTTTTTAGAGAAAGGGGGCTCCAATTTTTGATTAGAATGGGCTTGAACCCCTGATTCCCTGGCTAATCCTTCCAAGTAGATTTCTGTTCTTGTTTTGTTCTTGCGTTGTTTTATTCTTGTTTAAATAGGAACTCAATTTTAAAAGTAATTGTTTTTTGTTTTATTGATATGTGTTAATATACTGCTTATGTTCTTCAGTGAAGTGAAATACATGATATTTAATTTAAACCTCAATAATTCTAAAAGTTTGGCTTCCAACCTCTGGAGTGTTTTTAGCGCTGTGTAACTAAACATAGGGAAAAACACTTAGAGAGACCATGTGTAATACATGCTTTGACTCAGAGGAACATGAGGATCTTGTACAAAACCTAAACTACTTTGTCAAAAACAATGCTGCTCATTAAACTCCAAGTTGCTTTTCAAAAAAAGAAGTAGCATCTTCATTGCAAAACTCAATAGTTCATCTTGAACACATAGTGCAGAGACGCTACTTTGCTTAATATCACTTTACACAACTAATATGATCTTTAATTTATTGGAAACTTTTCCAGTTATTCTAACTGGATATGAAAAAATAGACATAAAAATTTATACTTATTTTTATTGATCTCCAACTTCTGTCTCTTCTACATTTTTTATGTACTTTGAAGTGTTATTTAAAAAAAAAGGTCAAAAGAACTATTCTCTTGGTGTTCAGCAGAAGTGACACATGCCCACCTTATTTTCTTTAACAGTATGTTGGACAATGAATTGGTAACCCATAGTCAGTGACATAATTTTATTCACTTGAAAATTTGAAAGTATTGCTGAATCATTTCATTTGACAAGAGCTTGGTTTCCCATTTTCTCCCATTGTTCCTTCTTTTGTTTTATGTATTTAGTACAGGGTCTACAGGGTATCACTACGTAGATCAGACTCATGGTGCTTCTCTTGTTTTAAGCCTCCCAAGTGCTGGGATTACAGGTGTGTGCCACCATGCCCAGCCTATTTCCCCTTGTTTCTAAGGCATTTTTATTAATTTTTGGTACATATTAGATGAATAAAATGATCACACTCATCATAAAGAATTTGTACCATTTTTATACCTATCTTCATTTCAACCCTTCTTCCCTTTCTTATTTATAAAAATCTTTGTTTCCCGTTTTCTCATTTTTTTGTTTTTTCTTCCTTCTTTTTTCCCTCTCCATTCCCTAGTTCCCTTCTCATTTGAACATTTTAATACTTAATTTGTGAAGAATAATAATTTTAACTTTACATGTCAAAGTATATGCTTTTTTCTATAAATCGACATACATGCACCATAATATTTATGTAGACTAGGATGAATAAATTTCAGCAACATTGGATTTTCTTTTCATAATTCTTTAAACATAGATGAAAGACCTCAAATTTCAGATACATCAATATTCATATATATAGTAATTGAACTCTATATGTTAAATTTTCAGAGTCCTACAATAGACAATATCTTTTAGAAATACTTTCTAGGAACAAACCAACACATGATAATACATCTGTGGTTTTGGTATCTACGTGTATGAATGTAGAACAAAATTGGATAGTCTTTTGTTTATAGTGTAACAGTCTGAGCAACTCAGAATCATTCTTTCACCTATTGATTAAATATTTGTAGTGTTAACATATGCAGACTGTTGGTTAATTTTATTATAAAACATGTGGCAAAGTAGAATTCAACTATAGAAATGTCCAAGTGAAACTCATTGGTAATTTTATTTCCATATATGAACATCAAAATTTTAATAGTCAACCAATAGTCAAGTTTCATGTTGAAAACATGAAAAGCAACAAACCTAGCCATTAGAAAAACGTGCCTAGTTATGAAATATGGCTCTGTTATATCACAGGGGATAACAAAATAGAAACAGGAAATCAGGCCTAACACTTTACATGGATGCTACTATACTGTCTATTTTTAGATTTTGTTTAACAAAAACATGTATGCTCAATTCCTAAGCATAACAAATAGCAATTTGAGAAATCATAGTTTCAAGAGTTATAATTCATTACTTTGGTAATTTACATAAAAGAATTCTGCTAAACAGTTTAGATTTGTTTAGTGAGTCTCATTGAATGAAAACATGAGTCTAGAAGCATGAAATAATGATAATGATAAATATTTCAAAATACTATTATTCAAAGAAAATATTACAATACTATATTTCAAATTTACTCCAGAAGACAAAGTAGAGCCAAATAATGTTTAAATAAAAGATGTTGGAAGGGGTTGTGTTATGTAAAGTATGTATAAACCACTCTCCCATGGTAGTCTTGAGTTTTGCATGTGGGATATACTAAATATTAGGATGAATAATGAAATTTGGTCCTTCAAGAATCATATATTCACACCACATATACAGGGTCTGCTACCATGATTCAGCACACTCTGAATGAAAGATACTTTCTTTTTAACAAAGAATTATGTTGTTACTAAAGGTACTATGAAATTAGAGCTATAATGGATGTATCTTTGCCAAAAGTATGGCTTTTTCTTTATGCACATTTTCTAAAACCGAGTCACTTTATCATTGCTAAGATGTTAGGTGAGTATTAAAGTTTAGGTATAAAATATTCTCCAAATTGTCACATATGCAGGACTCAGATTGGAAGGGATGGTGTGGGTGGCACACAAGAGGTGTGATTTAGAAAAATAGGTTTGCATCCCGGGAGCTTCCCTCTTTACTACCTGTCAGCCTTGCTCTGAAGAGCATACCTCTGCCATGGTATTTTGTTACACTGTTCTTCGGAGGCAACCAAGGATGGACTGAATCTACAGAAGCTGTGATATAAAATATGACTCTTTTTCTTTATTTTTTTGGTGTTATACATTCTTTTTCAGTGATGGAAAATCTGACTGAGACCAATATTGGCATTGTTGCTGTGACTGTACCTAATGT
>NW_004524582.1:4596097-4599523 GCF_000260255.1 Octodon degus
AGTATATATCTCATTATATCTGTATATAATGAGATATAACAGACATTAGAAGAGGGGCAACTACTGAGATTTAAGTACTGCCAAATCCTACACGGAATCATGACAGGACGGATACAGGGAGCCCCAATCAGAGATGTGGAAGAAATTGCTCATGGTTCAGCGATGGTAGGAGGAGTCAGGGGACCGACAAAGAGCAAGAGAGATAATGAGAGCAGAAACAAAACTAGAAGGATTTTAAACCGATAATGTACATTCTAATCTATAAAACGAGGTTTTTTTGAGAGGGCCCTGTGGTGCAATGGATAGCACACTGGACTTCTAGTAACGAAAAAGAAGTCACAAGGCAGAATAGAAAAATTAATAGTGGTCTCTATAATATTAATAAAGACGTCCACATGTTGTTAAACTAAATACTTTATACCATTTCCTATAGAAATGATAGTCATTGTCATTTTAAAATTTTATTTATTTATTTTGTATTTTTTAGGGAAGGATCCACAGGGTGTTCAGGGTCTCACTACTAGATCGGACTCGTGGTGATTCGCCCGTTTATAGCCTCCTAAGTGCTGAGATTACAGGTGCGCATCACTGTGCCCAGTCTCAATCATTGTCTCAGGGCACCCCTGGGGCACGGCCTGCACCACAGGCCCAAGAATGGAATCCCCCGCCCCTGCAATTGCTTGCAGGCTCTTTAATACGCTGACCTATTTGACTGGCCCCATTTTAAAAGTTTAAATAAAGGACCCTCCAGATAACTCAGCTGACAAAAGCTCTTGCTTTGGCAGCGCGCAGGGGCCGGGGTTCAATTCCCAGCGTGCCGCGTAGGCCCCTATCCCCGGGCATGCTGAGATGGCGATGGAGACCGGGCGTCCCAGCTCTTGGGAGGCTGTAAACAGGTGGATCACTACGAGTCCAGTCTACATAGTGAGACCCTGTACACCCAATATACCCTGTCTTAAATTCATTGGAAAATTTTTTTTGAACATTTACTTTATTCGTTGATCATACATCCTTTGCTGGAATGAGATATGCAGGACCTCATATAAGCATCCAATATACTCCCTATTACTATCTGTAACTGCTTCAGCTTGGCTAGTCTTAACTATCTAGATTTCTATCAACATTCTGATCTAAGTGTCTATCAGCTCTCCATAGAGCATTCTATTTTTATTTTTTTAAATTTTTATTTATTTATTATATTTTAGGGAAGGTTCTATCTAGTAGTGAGGGTGTTCAAGGTCTCACTACTAGATCGGACTCGTAGTGATTCTCCTGTTTACAGCCTCCCGAGAGCTGGGATTACAGACGCACTGCACCATGCTCAGTCTCAATCACCATTTCAGGGTGTCGCAGGGGCAGGGCCAGCATGGCAGGCCCAGGGATGCAAGGAACCCAGCCCCTGCGCCTGCTTGCAGGTGCTTTTATCCACTGAGCTCTTCGACCAGGCCTCCTTAGAGGGTTCTAATGCTTCCTGAATCAACATCTCCAAACTTTTCTCAACTCGGCTTGCAAACCAGTTCTAAATGCTACTGAGCCGCATGGGCACATACAGCAATTAAAACGACCTGAGTTCTCCAGTATCAGAGTACTGTATTAGCTATCTTCCATTCCATGGACAAAATAGACAACAAGGTTATATTAAAGGATGAGAGGTTCATTTGGCTCATAATTTAATGATTTTCTTCTATGATTGGTTTCTCTAAGTCAAAAACAGCACATTGCAAGAACATGGCTGAGGAGAGGTGCTTGCCGCATGACAGGCAAGAAACATGAAGAAAGGAGGAGCTAAAGACAAGAATGTGCTCATGTAGGTCTAACCTCCTGAGGCCCACACCCTATCATGACACATTTCCTGATAACATATTCAGTTTTGAGCTCAGTAGTAGATTAATTCCCTGGTGATTATGACACCCCCATGAACCGTTCACCTTGCAAAAGCCACACCTCTGGACATAAAGACTTTTGCAGAGCATTTTAATTTGAAATCATAACACTGACAAAACTAACACCAAACTTGACACACTACAGTTTTTCTCAGTGTTTGACTTTAATAATATGTGTAGCTCAAATTTTACTGTGATTTTCCTTTAAGTTACAAATCACAGTTTATATCTCCAATATTTGCCCAGATTTGTTTCAAGCAATCCTCAAAAAGAACTGTACAAAGTGACTTATATATTTGAATGAAAATGAAACAGAAAACATAATATGCTGAAAACTTAGAGCAAAATGGGGAAATGACAAAAAGTGCCCTTTGGGGGGAAAAAAACATGAGGGCTGGCCAGATAACTCAGCAGACTAAAGAACCTGCCTAGGCAGATGCAGGAACCAGGATTTGATCCCTGGGCATGCCTTGCCTGCCCTGCCCTCGGGGCTTGCTGAGTGGTAGTTGAGACTGGGCATGGTGGTACATGCCTGTAATCCTAGTGCTTGGGAAGTTGAAAACAGGAGGATTACTAGGAGTCTAAACTGTGTGGTGAGCCCCTGTAGACCCTGTACTAAATACATTAAAAAAAGCAATAAAAAACAATTCAAGAAATGTACATAATATAATGAGCCTCAAAAAATACATAACAGATTTTAAAAAATAGCAAATTAGCAGAGGTAAATTTAGCACTATTAAATTTCTAATAGCTACCTGCGATATTATAAACAATCATTAGGGGGAATGGGAATATTTATAGTTAAGAATTGTGTACTTTTTATTTGGCAATGTGCCATATAAGGTATTTAAGTGTAAATATATAGTAGTAGCAAGTAATAGCCTTTATAATTTGAAAACCAGTCAGTAAACACTGCTGCAGGAAATTGCTGAGAATGTACTTATATAGTCTAATTCTGGAAGGAATTCTTTAAGTACTGAACCACACGCTAAGTGAGCAGCTTTCAGCTAGTTCCTGCCAGCTCTTTTCTCTACCCTTGCATAATGCCAATTTTAGGACCTGCCTTAAACTTTATACCAGTATCTTCCCGTATTAGGCTTTCCCTTTTCCCACTCTGTCATCTTTTACCTGCTTTCTCCTACAGTGCTTCAAAAATTCATACCTTCACATCCTAAATATGAATTTTCATCAACTTGCTTACTCAGCTGAAAAAGCATCATCCACAGTGAGAAACAGATTTAAAGTTTTTAATTAAATCAAAATTTAAAAATAAGTTAATGAAGTAAAAAGTCTTTAGAGTTCAGACATTTAAAAACAATCAACTTGACTGTGAAACAAAAGGTATTTTGCAAAATTTTCTTTCTGTTCAGGATTCTAGAACACTTGCTATATCTTTAAAATAATGATAACAGTCTAAAGACATTTTAAGGAACACAAGATCATTGTTTTTAATAATTGGGATTTATTTTATTGATTCTATAAAAACCTAAAAAATAGCAACATGATAGTTTTATTTTAAAAAATATTGAAAGGAGCAGTTAAT
>NW_004524582.1:4599714-4601059 GCF_000260255.1 Octodon degus
CAAAGTGATCCTTTCCTTTTCCATTGGTCCTTTAAGATATCAGTTTATAGGGTAATCATGGGCAGTAGAGGACGTCTGATTTATTTATAGAAGGGTGTGTGAGTTGGGAGTGCTAAATGCAGTTGTAGTGCTCTTTCGGATGTATGTAATGCAAAACAGCCAGTACTGTGCACACAACCACACATGGGGACACTGACAGAAATTCATCACAAGCTTCCGAGGAGGGCATTGAGGGCAAGGGAAACTAACAGGTCCTGCTACACATTTCAAATGCCTGTCACTTAATTATGTTGGCTTTTAAGTTCAACTAATATTTCTCTTTATAAGCATATCAAATTTCATTAATTGCCACAAACTGCCCTCTTGAAATCACAATTTATCACAGAGGTGTATTCTTTGCACATAATTCATTTACCTCGTAGTTAAAATGACTCCTGGGATTGATAGTATAATGGAAGCATTTTACTGATCAGCAACATGTATTCACACACACTGTGTGTGGTATGTGATTTGAATAAAATACTTTTCTGATAAATATTATGGAATAGAACACATAGAAAAATTTCAAAGTTACTGTATCATTTTGTTATGACAATTTTAAAACTTAAAGTTAGAGAAAGTAGAAATTCACATTATATTTGTTGTAGTTCTATGAAGTTAATTAATAGTGCTTATAACCACAGTTGTAGCATTTTGACAAAGTGATGAAAAATCAAGATCATTGTAGTTTTGAATTATGTGATGAAAAGCAATAGTCTCAAGTTCACATGCTTCATCATCAATCTTGAACAGTTTTATATGACTAGTGCGTGCTATGTTTCCTGCCAGTCAAAGGAACAATCTTTCCAGATTAGCGCCTTCTCTAGATTAGGTTGTCTAGTACCAGAAAAAGGATTTTGGTGTATGAATGTTAGGAACCCTGCTGGGCTGAAGGTGCAGGGTCCACACCAGCTCCAGATTCATCTTTTCTGTTCTCCTCACTCGGCTCTCTGGCTTTTATTCCTTTGCCAGATGTGGTTTATTTCTCCTTCTCAAACCATGTCTTATCTCTCCTGGAGATTATACAGTCTGTGAGAATATATTCATGCTTTCTGTTCTATAATGAGCTGCATGGTATATTTTAAAATTTTAATAACATTTATGTATTGCTTTGAAATACTAGAAAGGAAAAAATATGCATCAATTAATACTTTATGATATGACTGTATCATTTTATAAAATATCAAATTAATATTATATTATCATAGTGCACAAATACATAAGTTTATAACTGAATGTAGAAGATACCATGTTTTAATTGTTTATTAATTAAATGTTTTCCATGGCCTGATGGAATTATAAAAAA
>NW_004524582.1:4601159-4608081 GCF_000260255.1 Octodon degus
TTTCTTTATTTTTTTGGTGTTATACATTCTTTTTCAGTGATGGAAAATCTGACTGAGACCAATATTGGCATTGTTGCTGTGACTGTACCTAATGTTGTGCTTTATAAGTATTTGGAATTGATTTACTGGAAGAGTTTGGAAAGTTGGGAGTACTGATCAGAGAAGATCTACAATGTTGTGCACTGGGCTTCATGGCTGATATTAATCATAGATCAGGAGATCAGAATTCTGAAAGAATGTGGATAGTAAAACTAAGTCAAGAGATTACAATTGGAACAAGCATGGCACTTGCAGTTGAACTAATGGTTATGTGTGTTAAGCTCTGGCAGAAAATTCCCTAAATTCCCCATGCCCTGATACTGCAAGAGGTCAAAATTAACGGTAACAGACAAATTTTTATGGCAGAGGAAATGTCACAGCAGGAAATACTAAAAACTACAACATAGATGTTGTTGGCTGATTTTTTACTAGTCTACAGTGATAATCAGGAACAAATCAGAGAACTGAATGATGTGAAAGTATGCTTTTTTATCAGATAAGAGAGACCTGAAAAATGGAGACAAAGAAATGAAAGATTGCTCAAAATATTAACACTAATAAGACCCCAAGTACTTTGTTCAGGGACGAGGAGACACATGCCTTGATAGAATCACAGAAATAAGAAAAATTGTAATCATAAAAATTTCAAGAATACAAAATATGAATTTCTATGAGAGGCCCTGAAACATCTCCCCACTTAGGGATGCCAGCACAAGTCTCTCATTGAGGTCAGTCTTCTGTGGATGCAGAGTCTGCTGCACATATGGTTCATGATGGCCCAACTATTGATCAAGCTGTGGGTTACCTTGACATCATTTATGTGGTGCTATTCTATTTTTTAAGGTATACAGAATAGTAACGGTGTCACTTCAAACTACAACCAGATCTCAGAAGAAAGCTGGAAGGCCCAGAAAATAGGTATGGAGAAAATTTTAGACCCTGACTGGAGCCCATAAGAGTGCAGTGAATAAAGCTCAGTGGAAGTGTAGACTGGTACAACTATTGTAGAAATCAGTGTGAAGATTCCTCAATCTCCAGGACTAGACATACCATTTGCTCCAGCTCTTTCCTTTCTTGGTATCTTCCCAAAAGAATAAAAGGCATCATACTACAACAATATATGGACACCCGTGCTTATGGCAATACAGTTTTTAATAGTTACATTTTGGAAACATCTTAAATGCCTATCACCTGATAAATGGATAAAGGATGTGGTTTTTCTATACAATGGCAAGCTACTCACCCATAAAGGAGGATATGCATATATTTTATGCATATCTAGATAAGTTGATATACTATGAGATCATACTTTTAAATGAAATAAATCAGACAAATGCACAAATATCATATTGCCTCTTTGATGAAGTCAACTGAAAGTATAAATAAGAACCAAAATGTAAAATAGATATTGTGAAAAAGGAAGAAATTTTTCAAAAGGTAAAGAAAACTAGGAAGAAACAGAGAGAAAAGAAGCAAGGGGAATTTTAACAAGATTAGAAAAGAATTATATAATGATAAGAAAGCTCTATAAGTAGGAGGAGAAGCAAGTTTGAAGGGGGGAAAGAGAAATGGAAAATGAGGAGGAATCTGGACATATTATGCACAGGTACAAGTTCCCTTTGTGAAGGCATATCTGATTGTACCAGATATGTATATCTGGTACAATTGTGTGTGTCTAAAATGTGTCTATAAACTTACTAATAATAAAAATAAAGGCAATGGTGCTGTGTAGATCTCAGGAATTTGGAGATTAGGGAATGTGAAATACCCACTAAGAAAAATGACAGGCAGTGAATACAGCCAGTCATGAGAGGCTTCACAGTTTGGGTTATTACAAGGGGAACAATACAATACAGGGAACATTTTATAAGATTATTTTATAATGAATCACCCAAGGAATCATATACAGAGCATATGAAATCTGTCCACACACTACAGGTCAAATAATCCATCTGAGGGCTTGAATCTCAAATAGTATCCTTCATTAGTCAATCTGAAGACCTACAAGTCATAACAATGCTTCCTATAAGTGTAATTGGAGGCCTAAAACCCATGCCAATGTCTTCTGCCAGCCTTCTTCACGGATCTGCGCTGGCAAGGCCCACAGGTCAGTAGTGGAAGATAGAAAGTCTGTTCCAGTGGGATGAAGGATCTGTGCTAGCAGGTTAAAGGATCTCCTGAAACCAGGAAGCAATGTTTAAGGTAAAAACCAGAGTTTCCTTTGAAAGTATCTTAGGCATCCTCTGCAATAGTGGGGTCTCAAGTGCATCCAGAGATGAAGAAAGCTGAATTGCCATTAGAAAGCCAACGTGACAAGCTTCTGCATGAAATTGATGCTCAAGGTGAGGATCAGAGTTCTCAAAAAATGAACCACAGCCATTCTCAGTGACAATGAAGATCCTGAGTTCTCCTCTACTAAGAACAGCCATGTTCATCAGCAAAGCCAGTATGACAAGATCCTCTAGCACAATAACCCTGTGCACAAAGCAGCAGCTTTCAATATCTCCAACAGCTTCTCCAAAGAGCCCATCCAACAGCCTCATCCAGCTTTCCCGTTCTTCTTATGCTACTGGCAACAACCCTCAGGTTGGCTTTGCATGCCCAGCACCACGCTAGTTCAACTCATCTGGGTGTAACAACTTGACCACCAAGTAGCAACTCACTACAAGAGAGCATACCTGCAAAGACAATGGAATTAGGACAGGGTTGCCCGTGCCATTTAGAGTTTACCTCTGGTTAGAAATTGCCCTGTATGCTAGAAATACTACCACAGGATTTAATATTTACCCTCATATGTTTCAATACTGTTCACTACAATTTATTTCCATTCCCTATTCATTCCTTCTAGAATGGGAGGGTTGAGGACAATGCATCCTATGTTGAAGATACATACCTTTCTCTTTGATATTTAGAGGGTATCACAGTTGATAGCTTGCCTGGATTCCCAGCGGAAACTAGAGACTTCGGATTTTCAGCAATGCAAGAAATGTTAGGAATATTGACTCCATTTTAACAATAAATTTTATTAGTCCGTGTTTACAATGCATAATGATTACTTTATTGTGGGGAGTCAGTTCATGTACAAAATGCATTTTTAAAAATCCTCTTCCCTTTAAATTCTTTCCCCCTTCTTCCACCCTTGATTCCTTCTTCTTTGAGTAATATCTATTTTTATATGTTTTATTATTTACTTTTTATTTTGCTATTGTTTATGCCTTAGGTTTCTCATATAAGAGAATCCATGCAGCCATATGCATTTCAATAAGGAAATTATACAACAGAATAGTAAAATTTTAAGATATATTCTAAACTAGTGAGAGTTTAGACCATGGGTATTGAAATTCAACATCCTATACTTGGAAAGAAGAAAATTATTTAAGTATGTATTCTGTGATTGTCTCTAATGTTATTTTACACTGAACTACCTCAACTTATGAGAAAAGGCAACTGTATGACAGCCTCAGGCAAGGGATTCAGAAAGAATTTTAGAAGTTATTGTTATCATAAGAGACGATAGCTTCCTGCATGTTGTTGTACACAAAGACAATCCAGGGGGATGTGGTGTGGAAGAGGAAGACAGTGACTTGGTTAACTTGACTATAAGTTTAGCGTAATGTACATGATTGTTTCCTAATCTTTAACAAAATATTTTTTAAAACCTACAAAATATAATGTGCATATAAACACAGAATGCAAATTTAAATAAAGCATTTCGTGCAGCAATTCACATCTTAAAATATGGATTATTTTAAAGCTAAAAAGGCTTATCGAAGACTAAAAATAAAATGTTTTTAGAGCTAAAGAAATATACTAAGTTAAGGCTAATTTTTCATGGCAGAAGCCAAGTCATTTCTTATGAATATGTCACACACTGGGAGTATCCTGTTGGTAAAATCTCTAGCAGCAACCAATTGTGTCACTCACTGATGCACTACGAGAACCTTCCAAGCCTGCAAGCTCCGCCTGTGGCTGGAGTCCTAATAAGTTTTATTTACATATCTTATACAGCACTTTCACACACTTTTCCTATGTCTAGTTGTGTAAATTCATAAGCACCTGTAGTTGTGTTACAATTATATATGGTATTCACTGAATTCAGAGAATGTATGGTTTGTAGCTTAAGTGTGATGCTTTATGGTATAGGACTGAGATGTGCAATAGTCTATACCAGAGATATTGGAAAGGACACTGTACTGACACAATACTAGTAGAAGATGGTCAAAATCATCTAAGAATGCATTTTTCAGAGTATATCCCATTCTCAAGCAATGCATGATTTAGATTGTAAGATAGTGTACAGGTCAGAAATACATTCATATGGTTATAGACAATTCATCTTGATATGGGAAAACTTTTTTGAATTTAGCTTCTGTAATAAAATTTCATTTTAAAACTAAAGCAAAAGTTACTAGGAGAAGTAAAAAAAAAAGAAAAAAGAAAAGAAAAGCAAATTGATACTCGAACAAAACAGAAAATGGTTACCGGTCAAAGGACGTGATCTACAGAGAAGGTCTATTCTATGGAGTAAGAGAAAATATTTTCAAATCACATAAATGATAAATTTCTAAAATACATAAAGAACTCCTGCAAATCAATAGTAAAGCAATCATGTTAAAAGTAAAAAAAAAATGAAAGTAAATATATCTGAAAATAAGAAATATTCTGTAAATAAGATATACAAATGGCTGAAGGTTACATATTGTTGCTTACCATCACTAAGTATTGGGGGACATAAATCAAACCATAATGAGACATTAATCCAAACTCGTTTGAACATTTTTCTCTGAAGCAAGAAAATGTAATTCATAAGTCAATTAATAAGTGTTAGCAAGAGTACAGAATATATGAATGTTGGGGCTGGTGAGATGGCTCAGTGGTCTAAAGCACCTACTTAGAACATGCTTACAAAGCACTGGGACCGCAGTTCAATCCCCCAACACCACATGCCAGCCAGCTCTGCCCCCTGGTGGGCTGAGCTGGCCACACACAAACACACACACAAATAAATAAATAAATAAAATTAAAACCTTATTAAAAAAAGAATATATGAATGTTTATATGCTCTTGTGGGGGATGTAAATTGATACAGCCATTATGGAAAATGATATGGAGACTGGTCTAAATAGAACTTTCATGTGATTCAGAAACTCCTCCTTTGGGTAGGTATCCAGAGGGACTGAAATCAGAGTCGTGGAAAGCTACCTACCATCCCATGGTCATTTCAGTGTTAATTATAGTTGTAACATAGGAAACAGCCTAAAAGGCTATTGGACAATGACAAGGTTTATATGCATACTCAATGGAATATTATTTACTTTTGAAAAATAAATTGATCATGTGATTTGTAACAGCATGGATAAATTTAAATGACATTATGTTTAATGAAATAAGCCAAATGTAGAAACACAAATGTTGTATTGTTTTATATGTCACTACAAAATGCTAAACCTGATAGCAAAGAATATCAAATATTTCTCAAAAAAATGAGGACAGGAATAAAAGGATATGCAGATCAAATTATATAATTTCAGTTATATAAGATAAAATACTCTTAGCACAATTTGTGATAGCCAAATCCTGGAAACAACTAAGATGCCCATCACCTGAGGAATGCTTGAAAAAGATGTGGTATTTTTACACAATGGAGTATTATTCAGCAATTAAGAATGATAAACTCGAAGCTTTATATTGAAGTGGGTGCCACTTGAACATATACGCATAAGTGAAATAAACGAGACACATATGTGTAAATATCATATAGCTTCCCTAGTATAAGAACTCAAAAGAAGAAATAAAAATACAAAGGTATAATACAAGTAAAAGGAAAGAAGGATCTCAAGGACTAACTAATCATGAGAGGGAAAGGAGAAGAGCTGCTAAACATGAATAAATCAAGTCATACAGTTATATGTAGAAGATGAGCAAGGCAATGATCCTGAGAATCTCCAGAAGATTTTTGAATATAGCAGTTAATTGGAAAAATTCTCACCTTGACTAACTATATATACTTATACCTGTGAACTAAGCTACTGCACTACAGATGGTAATTTGTAATAGTAATTTCATCCTTGGAGAGCCAGTCATTTTGGTCTTCTGAATATGGGCTGCTTGTGATGACATGCCAGTTGCTGCTATGATGTCTCTCAGGTAGATGGTTGTTCAAAAAGTATGGGGTGGTGAATGAAAGCAAGAGACAGGAAATGGAATATAGTGGGACTGTCCTGTTTCGAGGTTGTATATGGTGATATTTTTGAACTTATGTGTAAACATAAGAAGTATATAATTCTTTATGCCTAATTTTAAAATATATTCTAATTTTTAAATGTTTTTTATTGTGTTCTGTAGGGACTTAAAGTTCAAAATATCATTACTTGATGAAAAATACCTGTTCCATATTATGCCTAAGATGTTTGATATGCAGACAGTGAGTGAGGTTAAGTTTAACAGCCTAAGTTGTTTGATAATAACAATAAGCTTGTCTTCTGGATGGTTACAACCTAAGTTTGCAGACCAAAATTAGAGAAAAAGGAGGGCTGCAAAAAAGCCAACATTTTGGCCCTAACCTTCTAAGGTCAATTAAGACTCAGGACATATGAGAACTTGTAATGTAACATCATGTAGCTCAGTAGTGTCCCAAATTTTCTGATCAAGGAGATAATGGGGCCAAAGAGGAATGTGATCAATGATGTAGAGGGTGACTAAGGAGAGTCACTTGGAGAGAGAACATGTAGGATTTCACAGAGAGCACATTGGCCAAGCAATGTCCGTGACTCATCCACATGGCTGACACTGACAAAGGTTCTACAATCTGAGGTACAGGATCTAAGGATAAATCCTGAGGAAATTTCACTGACCTTATCAGACCCAAAAGCTGCAACTCTTG
>NW_004524582.1:4616413-4623891 GCF_000260255.1 Octodon degus
AATACTAGAAAGGAAAAAATATGCATCAATTAATACTTTATGATATGACTGTATCATTTTATAAAATATCAAATTAATATTATATTATCATAGTGAACAAATACATAAGTTTATAACTGAATGTAGAAGATACCATGTTTTAATTGTTTATTAATTAAATGTTTTCCATGGCCTGATGGAATTATAAAAAATATGTAACTGCAATAGATAATAATTTAAATAGATATTTTTTCTAGTCACAAGTTATAAGTTCTACTTGAAAATTAAAAATGTTTAAATCCATCAAGGTTGTAATTAATTCAAGAGTTCAACTGGGATATAACACAGGGCATCGTTCATCTTTTGTTACATGCCTCTGAGGACCTGCAGTTTTAAATTTTTCAGAAGGGACAGTGAAGGATACAATTGTATACATAAGACTTTTTATTATTATTATTTTGGAATTATAATTATAAGCCTATGTGACATTATAAGAACAGTATTGTAATTAACATCAAAATTTACATATTGCTAGTATGGTTCTGCTGTACATGAATAACAGTAATTGAAAAAGTGCTGTTAGTATTCTAACTTGTAAGTTATACCTTCAGACTTTTTCTCATTTCTTTTACTCTTATTTTCTGTATTATTGGTCTGTTTCATTTATTTAAAGAGTTTCCCCTTAACTGAATGTAAATAAAGTCACTAATTACAATTCCTTAGCAATCAACAAAAGATAGGCTTAAAAATCAAGCTAGCACATTAGAATTGTGTGTGAAATGATACTGTCAGTAAAATATTAATTATTGTTTTCAAGTGACATTTTAGCAAACGATTGGCTAGGTTAATAGATTTTAGGATCCAGGCCGCATACCTTTACAACATCATTCCTTTTGTAAGATTCATAGAAAATCAGTATCTGAGTATAGATTTTAGTATTTTTTCCATACAAAGACAGTAACATATTTTACATTCAGTTTCTTGCATTATTATAGTTCAGAAAAGAGGAAATGTAACAATAACTGTAAAGGTCTTCGAGAGGTATAATTCATCTAATTCATGTCTCAATGATAGAAGTAGTGCTCTCTCCTATATGTTGGCAGGGAAGGGTCCAGATTTTATTCTTTAATGTAAATGAAAGCAGCATAAGGAATGGATGTCTCAACTTACAATGATTGAAGTTATAAGTTTCCTAAAGTTTATGATGGTACCAAAATTTTATGAATTCAGAATAAATCATACTTCAAGTTGTGAAATTTGATCTTATTTCAGACTAGGTGTAGAGTCAGGTATTTTCTCCCACTGTTGTCTAGCTCTCAGTAAACCTCAGAACCATTTTTTGTGGAGTTTTTTTTTTTTTTTTTTTTTTTTTGTATCAAGAATCAAATTCAGGAACTTGCACTTGGCAGGCAGGTTATATCTCCAGCCAAACCATAGAATAAATAAAGGAAATGATTAATATTCTACAGTTTACTGGGTTGCTAAAGTAGGATACATAGTCAGTTAGATATGTTAAATTCATTTTAATGTAAGTTATTTTTTATTTAGACCACATTTATAAGGATTTTTACCATACTGCTAGAGGAACACCTATTTATCTAGCAAAAATTCATATTGCAATTTTTACAGGAAAGAATGTAATATCTGCCTGTGTCACAGGTGCTCATATAATTTGAAAATACAACCACATTTTACATACTGCACTTTGGTGAGTGGATGATGCTACACAAAATCCTCAGTTCTGAGGTCACGTTGGCTGAACGGGACTGGTGGAATGAGGAGCTAATCAGAGGTTGGCGGTGAAATTGCATCTGCAAATGTTGTGAGAGACAAGAGACCTCATCTTGGTCCCCTTTATTATATTCAATAAGGGTCAATTTTCTGTTCAAATTTCTGTGATATTGAAATTTAGATATATTTAAATTTCAATAATTTAATGTTTTAATAAAATATTTTAAAATAGATATTTTTCTTTAAAATTACAGAAAAACTGAATCTAATATCACTACAGAGGAACTCTTTAATGACATTGAAAGGAAGCAATGACAACTCTCTGTCATTTTAGAACAAGTATTACCCTGATACCAATACTGGTGACAACCCAAGCAAAAAGGAATTATAGGCCAGTCTTCCTAATGGAAATCGAAATCGTCAATAAGACACTGGTGAACATAATGATCAAGAAGATTATTCACCATGCTTCCCTTAAAATTTCATTAAATAGTTTGAGGAGTAATGGCATTATATTCTCTAAATTTCTTGTAGAATTCAGAAGTGAATCTATTAACAATGATTTCATTTATTGGTAAAATTTTAAGGGCACTTTCAGCTTCATTATTTGATACCAGGTTTTTAAAATGTTTATATCTTTTTATCCAGTTTTGGTTCCTGATACATACCTCAGAATCTGTTCATCTCTGCTGTGTTTTCCATCTTATTAGAAAATAGATTATCAAAGTAGATATTGATAATGTTCTGGATTTCCATAGGATACACTGTAATTCCTTGTCTTCAGTCATAATTGCATAGATTTTAATCATTTCTGTCCTTTTTCAACAAGACTGACAAATAATTTATTAATATTATTTAATCTTGTAAAGAATCAACTCTTTAATTCCTTGATTCTTTATCTTTTTTCTTGGTGTTACTTGCATTAATTTCTGCTCTGATCTTTATAATTTTCTCCTTTACTAGTGTTTTGGGCTTGACTTGATCATCTGTTTTCTAGAGACTTGAAATACGGCATTGTTACATATTGGATCTGGTTCTGTTTTCCTGACCTAAGAATTCAGCACTATGAATTTCTATCTTAGGACTGCTTTCATTGCATCCCACAGGTTTGAGTATGCTATATCTGTCTTCTTCTTCTTCTTCTTCTTCTTCTTCTTCTTCTTCTTCTTCTTCTTCTTCTTCTTCTTCTTCTTCTTCTTCTGCTGCTGCTGCTGCTGCTGCTGCTGCTGCTGCTGCTGCTGCTGCTTCTCTTCATCCTCCTCCTCTTTCTTTTTCTTCTTTTTCATACTGGGGATTGAACCCAGGACCTTGGGTTTTCCAGGTAGACACAGCTTAGCTACCTTCCTAGCACTACATTTTCATGTAATGGTAAGTTTCTCACTTAATTTCATCTGTGAACTGATTGTTCCAGAGGTTGTTATTTAATTTTCATCTGTCTATGGAAATTTGCCGATTCTTTTGCAATTGATTTCTACTTTCATTGCAATATAGTCAGAAAATATGCATGGAAATATTGCAACTCCTTTGCATTCAGTTAAGTATGTTCCATGGGCCAGTGTGTGGTCTAGTTTAGAGAATATCTCAAGTGCAGTTGAGAAGAATGTGTATTCTGATAATGTTGGGTGGAACACTCTGTAAACATCAGCTAAATCCATTTGTTCAGTCAGTTCTGCTATTTCTTTGCTGAGGTTTGTCTGGTTGATCTATCTATTTGGGATACTGGAATATTAAATATATCTTCATTTTTGTCAAGCATTTTTTCAAGTTTTCAATGGAATTTTTAATTTCCATCTATATATGGGGTTTTTCTGATTACTTTTATCATTTATTTCCAGTATCATTGTGCTGTGGTCAGATAATGTGCATGGGATAATTTCTGTTTCTTGCATATACTTAAGCATGACCTACAGACTAGTATATGGTCTATTTTAGAAAATGACTCATGTGCAGCTGAAAAAAAAATGTGTATTCAGCTGTGGTTGTGTCGAACACTCTGTATATGTCCACTAAGTCCATTTGTTTCAATCACTGGTTCAGTTCTGCTACTTCTTTGCTAATTTTTTGTCTGCTTGACCTGTCTTTTTGGGATAAAGATGTGTTAAGGTCTATTCTTGTGCTGGGTTTCTGACTATTACATGTCTTGGTGTGTTTTTAATTGAATTAATGTTATTTGGAGTTATGTATGCTTAGGTTACCTGAATGTCAGATTGTTTCACCATATTTGGGAAGTTTTCTGCTATTCCTTCTGCCCATATTCTTTTTATAACATTTGTATTGACTCTTTATTTCTCATTGATGCCTATTGGTCTTATGGTGTTCATCTTTGCATTATCATGCAGGTGATGAATTATTTTTTCCTGCATCCTATTTGTTTTTAAGAGATCTTTTCTTACCTTTTCACTAGCTGAGATGGTGTCTTCAACATCGAAAACTCTATCTTCACTTTCACTGAAACGGTTTTTGTAAGCTTATGATTAAGTATTTAAGTTCCTCTATATCTCTTCGACTCTGTCTCATGCGATCTATTTTTTTCCTATATTTTTCATTCAAGAATTCCATCACTTTTCCAGTGTCCTTTTATTTTTTTTTAATCAGTGTCTTCTTCTTTTTTTTTTTTTTTTTTTTTTTGGTGGACCCAGGGATTGAACTCAGGCCTTGCGCTTGCCAGGGAAGCACTTATTCCACTGAGCTATTTACCCGGCCCCCTATCAGTGTCTTCTTGAGAAGCAGATGTTAATTCTTTTACTTCAGAGATTAATTCTGTTCTGATTTCCTGTATATGTTTCTGTATTTGATTCTTTACTTCAGACAATGTTAATTCAGAGATTTCTTTTTTTATTTCAGAGGTTATTTCTGATCCGAGTTCCTCTACACTTTTCTGCAGTTGTTTCTTTACTTCAGATGCTATTAATTAAGACATTTCAGTTGTGTGATTCCCAAATTCTTCTGTGCTAGTGTCTTCTGCACTTGTTCTGGTTGGGCTTGGGAGCTGCGATTGCATTTTCCTCCTTCTCTTTGTCATTTTTTAATGCACTGTCCTCTGACCTTTGGTGTAGAGCTTTGGTGCAGTTAAAGCCTTAGCACCTACTGAAATTCTGGTGTAAATTTATGAATTTTGAATTCAACCAGTAGTACCTGGCTTGAGTCTGGCTGCTCTGCTCAACTTCTTCCTGCTGCAGCCCTTGGAAGTGAACCTGTTGTGCCCCTCTAGCATGATGTTCTGCTCCTGGATTAGCTGGGTGGTTCTAGCGCCTTGCTCGCTGCAGGGACTTTAGCTGCAGAGTTTCACCCCAGGCCTGTATTCCAGGCCTGGGCTGAGTATGGAGGGGTCAAGAGAGCAAGACAGAAGGACTCCAAGTGAGCCTAGGCTGGGTCCAGTAGTATCAAGCAGGCAAAGGGGAGTTTGGAAGCTCCCCCTCACACTGACCAGGCTTGATCTTGGGCTGGGTGGCGCGGTCCCGAGAGTACGGTAGAAGTTCTCACTCACTGGTCAGTCTTGGACTGGGTCCAGGGTGGTCCAGCAAGCACAGGAGAGGGTGGAAAGTCTCCCCTACACTTGCTAGTCTGGGCTTAGGCTGTTGGAATTTTTAATTTCCTGGATATCTGTTTGAACCCATTACATATATCCTATTTCTTTCCTATATCAGGTACTCATGGTTTCCCTGATTTTCCTCTGGTCTTCTAATGTTTCAATCTATGTCTGCCATAGACTTGCTGAGAAATTATTTATTCTGGTTATCATTTCTTTGTTTTTCTTTTACCTGAGAGACTATTGCTAATACAATTTCCTCATGCTACCATTTCAAAGGTTTCAAGCATGTGTCTTACATTTTGCTCTATCTCATTGTCTTCTGGGCTTTTTCTGGATGAACTGGAGGTTTGAAGTTACATTCAGTTTTTTATTTTGTCATTTTCTATTTTAATTTTGTGTTCTATTTGGATTCTTGTAAGTGTTTCTGGTAAGTAGCTTTATCAATAATATGACAATCTCCCTATAGAATATCTGTTCCTCAGGGATCTTTTCTATGTGTAGGAGATTCTTGGTTTGTGTCTGTCCTAATCTCCTACCTTCTCAGTTTATTAGGAATGAGATGTTGACATCTGTTTGGCCCAGTGCCCAGTCCTTTGTTACTGTGGTGTTGTGTGTTTATTACCCCAGGGCTTCTCAGTACTGTTACAGAAGATAGAACAGCTGATTATAACAGATATGCCATCCTTGCTAAACAATCATAATCAGCAATAACATGAAGCACAGCTGAGAAACACAAACTGTGGTAAGTATTAATTTTGTGTCTTAAACTATAGAATCAAAACTTGTAATTATATAACAACTCATCATATATTGGGAACTTCACTGTGAAGTGATTCCCCTTGGTAGAGGAGTTTGACCTTGTGGTGGGGAAATTTGTGAAGGTCAGTAGATGAAAGAGAGGTAACTGCAGAGATGTAAGTAGATGCAAGGGTGGACGAGTTTGGATGATCATGCAATCTCTAAGAAACTATAGAAGAGGGCAGAAGAGAAAGAAAAAAAAAGAGTAAGAAAGGGGTTTATGAAGTTAACCAGAAAAATTAGAGACTATTGATTTATATGAAAATCTGATTAAATCTAGAAAGTTAAATTGAAGAAGTGGAAATAAGATGAGTTTATTGGAACAAAAATCTAGGCAAAAGACAGACAAAAATGTGAAAGGAAATAAGCCAGCAAAGAAAGACGATGAACATATAAGAAATAGGGATGGGAAGGTTGCTCAGCAATCTAAGTGCCAGCCTGGTAGACACAAGGACCCGAGTGTAATTCCCCAGTCCCTCATACTGTGCCAGTCCTGGAATACCAGAAACACTGTGCCAGCCTCCAAATCAGCCCCAAATTTCATTGCAGGCCTGTAATCCCAGTGCTGGAGAGGCTGAGACAGGAGGATCACTATGAGTCTGAACTGCATAGTGAGGCTGTACCAAATAAATAAATAAATTAATTAATTAATTGATTGATTATCTTGAAAAAAAATAAATATAATAAAAAAACATACTTCTTCAGATCTACAGAGTCCAAAAATACTTGATAACCCTGCCAAGCCTGTAATAGAGTCATGCTCCATGTGTGTCTGATGTTGGCCTCCAGATGTGATCCCTTGGGGTTGGATTCTTCAGCCAGTACTTTCTGTCCTTAGTGTCTTTCTCGGTCCCTTTGTTATTTATTTCAGAGTCTCTCTCCCAGTGGCTGTACTGGTTTCAGACAAAGATAGGGGCTATTCCCAGCTCAGTGCCCAGTTACCCCTTCATAATACTTGTTCTGTCTTCAGTGTTGTCTTCTACTGGCAAGTGTCTGTCATCCAGGTTATTTGTACAGGGTGAGAAGGGATGCTGTGATGTGGTTTGACCTTCTGCTTTTACAGGTGCTGTTCAAAGCACCTGCAAGTTTTAGTTCTTACTCCCATTCATTGATTACAAACTCTGCCACCACCACCACCCACCTGCATGGTGGTCTGTAATTGTACTGAGCAAGGAGGGATGGCATGCTGTGGGGTGCTTTTCTGCTCTTTCCCTCAGCATGGGGAGAGCCCCACACCTGCTAGTCCCAGGGTACATGTCTGTTTAATTCCTATGCCTGTTTAGGCACAGGTCATGGGAGACAACTTTCCCATTTAGTATGCACCCCCATGGTCTTTAATCCTGTCCGTAGATTTTCAGATAGTCCTCTGGTAAATAGAAGGAAAGAGAAGAGAAGAGAAGAGAAGAGAAGAGAAGAGAAGAGAAGAGAAGAGAAGAGA
>NW_004524582.1:4624486-4629745 GCF_000260255.1 Octodon degus
GCCAAGACAAGACAAGACAAGACAAGACAAGACAAGACAAGACAAGACAAGACAAGACAAGACAAGACAAGACAAGACAAGAAAAATGGCCAATTTCAGGGAGGGCCAGTGCACACACTACTCTACGTGCCAGCAGAATTTACTGCTGGGCTACAGGGCTCTCTGGAGGAAGGCAAGAGTCAGAGGACCTCGTATCACAAGGTTATCCCATGAGGCTTGATTTAGCCCACACAATTTTAGAATTGCCATTTTAATTTCTTCTTTTAAGTTTCCATGTGTGACAGGAATTCACCTGTGATCTGGCCATCTACTGGCAGCCCAGCGGACTGGGTGGTCATTTTATTTTATTTATCTTTTGGTACAGGGTCTTGCTACACAGCTCAGATTTGTGGTGATCCTCCTGTGTTAACCTCCCCAGTGCTGGGATTATAGGCATGCTCCACCATACCTGAGTTCAGTGGCTGGCACTAAGCACCCAGGGTTCTGGTGCCAGCAAAGCATGCAGTTCTGGGTATCAAACCATGGTCCTTGTGCTTGCTAGGCAGGCACTTAAACCACTGACCTATCTCCTCAGCTCTCGGTGGTCATTTTCTTAAGTCCTTTATCTATGTTTTGCTTGATGTATGAGTCTCTTATTTCAGATAATGTTGATTTCAGGATGTATGTCCCTTCCCTTTCTTCCGATTACCTATGTAATTGTTCTGAGTAGCTCTGAATGAGGCACCTCTTCTATCCAGCTATGTTGTCTCTCTCCTCTAAACATTGTGTTGTTAAGCTTCAAATTGATCTTTGTCTTTATTTCTCTTTTGATTTTCTTACACGGTATGTTTTCCTGACATCTTATTTCTCTTTCTTTTATAGTTAGGCTGTATACTAAGAGTATACAGTTATCCTCCTACAGTTAGCAGGATTTATTTGGAATGATTATTGAAGCTCTTTTTCATGGATTTCCATTTACTTACAGTCAGTTCTGTGTACTTTATTTGATACATTGGTGGTGTTATGCTTCATTGGCTTTTCTTAATCCTTGTTTTGTAGGGATCTGAGTTAGAAATATTGTAGACCATGAGACAGGGCTAAGCCCTAGAAGGATCCAATACACAACAAGACACACTGCAACTGTGGGACAGACAGACACCTCCTCTGTGGGCCAGATCTCAAGTCAAAAGTTAAACAAATGCAGCACATGCCTTCCTTGGGATGGGCATCAGGAAAAGATATGCTAAATAGAAATCAATAGCCTGAGAAAGACAGGAAGAGTCTCTAACCAAACCCCCTACAGGAGGAGCCCTGCTTCTGTATTCAGGTGCCCTTACTACATGACTTGTTGCCCCACTGGATTCTGATTCAATCAATTTTACCTGAGCAATCATATTTGTAATTTCATTGGTTGACCATAGTTTTGTCCCACTTCATACCCATCTTGGAAGTTCCCCTGTTTCCCATCTTAGATCCACTTTGTGAATTTGCTTATCCTAAGAAAGCCTCTAAGAAAAGTCAGGGTCCTTGACAACCCACGTGGGGTCTAATTTTGTCTATCTTTCTGACAATATCTTTCTTTCCTTCAGTGAATACTTCTGCTGTTAACCTCCATTGCTCCTGAAATTCATTGTTCAGTTTTAGAGGGCACAGAGTTGTCCCAGGGATCTTTCAGGGTGGCAGTTTCTTTTCTGTATCACTTTTAGCCTTGCATTGGTGTCCCTAAAACTGACAAAGTTGTCATCTCTCCCAAATTTTATATCATTGGTGAGTAGTATTCCTTACTTGTCATCCCATCTGAAGATTCTGGGTGAGTTATCTGAAAAGATATCTCCATGGGCTTGATGCTAGCATCTTAGAACAAGATGGTACATGCCTGGCTAAGAAAGCACTAGGGTAGATTTAGTTCTTTGGAGCTATTTATTCTATGAGGAATGAGCCCTGATGTCTAATTCTCAGCATAGTTTCTGTAGCAGGTAATCCCAGAGCAAAAACAGGATGGAATTCTAAGAATTGTTTTCTTTAACATTGAGCCCTATTGGCTGGAAACGTTTACCAGCTCTATAGAGATAAAACTACAGCTTGGTGTTCTTGATGGATATAATTATGAATGATAGCATAAAACTGGAATAATAAGTGCCAACTTGCTTTTGGAAAGGCCTTAAGCTCAAATGTACAGGGTTTAACATGGTTCCTGAGGTTAGCAGTGGGCCTTGAATTTAATTTCATGGGAACAAGCACAGGGCTAGGACAAGTCTGGAGTCTGAATCTATGGGAAAAAGCCTGGATCCTGGGCCCTCAGAGCCAGCCTGGAGTCCAGTTCTGTAAAGGATCCCACAGGGGTTGGTCTGGTATCAATCTGTGTCAGGAAACTTTGGTATACTGCATCATGCTGGCTCACCAAGTCTGGAACCAGACTCAATGGGGACTGGCTTGAAGCCTGGATCTGAGCACAGGGACCGGCGTGGTGCTGGCACCCTGCCTAGGGCTGTAGTGCTGATGGGGTCTCAAGAGCTCCAAAGCTGGCCTGAACCTAAGGAGGTCCTCAAGCCTGAGTTGTCATTTATTTATTTATTTATTTATTTATTTATTTATTATTTTATTTTATTTTGTTTTTTTATTTTTGGCAGAAAAGGGGATTGAACTCAGATGCTTGCACTTGCCAGGGAAGCACTTCTTCTACTGAGCCATCTCCCCGGCCCCCAAGCCTGGATTTTCACATGCAGGTGTACATTCCAAAACCATAACAGCTGCCAAGGGCTAGCATGGAAGGGTCAGTCCTACAGCCTGGATCTGCATGCCGCAGCTCTATGCCTAAGTCTATTGCTCTCATCTTTGACCTATGTGTGTGCTCCTGACACACTACACCAAGTCCCAAGTTGCCAGGATTGGGTCTTAGGGCTGAGTTGTTAGCCTAACACGGGGGAGAACTCAGTAGTCTAGAGAACTGGTGGCACACCTGTGGCATAGATACTAGAATGGGCTATTTGCAATGCTGAAAGTTCTTTCTTTCAGGGGAGGGCACAGGGGTGCTGGGAATCAAAATCATGACCCTGCATATGCCAGGCTGTCGCTGTACCACCGAGCTATATCCCAGCCCTGAAATTTCTACAGGGTTCTCCATCTCTGCTCTAGAGTTACCAGGCTGAAGTTTAGGAAATATTTCTGCTCATATTTTATTACTTATGATCTCTGGACATTTAAGAAGTAAATATAAGAGCATTTAATAAGAATTCCACTGCTTTATAATGAATAGTTTAGAAGGTATCTACTTCTGATATTCATCTTATAAGGCTGTATTTACACAGCATTTTGTGTCAGATCTCTGAATTTTCTTATTGTATTATTTGACTATTAATAGTTTTTCCTCAAATGTTTTCCTACATAGGATGTGTCTAGCTATTTGGACTTCTATACAGAAGGAACTGTTTCAAGGTTCATCACAATTCTTTTCCCACAAAAATTTCTCTATCTTGGTTAGCCAGTGGTTAGTAAGTGTAAGTTACTAATAGTCATGATTTAAGCAAAATAAACACATCACAAGCTTTTAAAATTGAATTTCTTGGGGTTATAACATGTAAAAATATGTGAAAAACATTGGGCAAAACATAAAATAAAAATTGAATTGTGCAGCCATAACTGATACATGTTATTTGATTCCAGGAATTTTTTTCTGTCAGAGACAGATATATTTTACGATTTTCAGCTGAGTTAATTAATAACACAGAAAAATCACATTTTTCACTTATGAGTTCAAAGCAATCTCCACCAATGATTAATGCATAGTTTGTTTATGTTATGCTAACACGAGTGTAAAATGTTGTATAGTGAGAGTAAATAATAGGCTTGAAAATGATGAGTGAATTTAAAATGTTAAAAATGAATATTTTCTAAGTTATTAAATATGGAATTAAATTCAGATTTTCTTTTCATTGATTCATAGTCATTATTTTTATTTTTAATGTATAATTACTTTTTAGTTTTTCAGAGGACTTTTAAATATAATGTTGTTGCTCTAAAAGTAAGTATGCTGTAATATATCTAAATGTTGAATCTATTGGAATTCATTTCACAGCCAGGGATCACAAATGAGATTACTTCAAGTACGTTCTAAAAGACATTTCTTTCTATAACATCCATTTTGATCAATAACAAAGGCAATAAAATCATATACATCTTAGCAGTAAAAATACTGGAGAGTTGTATTATGAACATTTATTATACACGTGGCTTGAAAATTATTTAATTCAGGTATTGAAATAAGATATTAATGCAAGTTAATTTTCTTTGGTTATTAAGTATGGTTCATTTATATCTGGTGCCAAGTAACTAATAAATTATCTCTGCGTTAAAACAATCATTGCTTTCTTACTTTAAAAAAGGTGGTTTACTTAGATATTTTCTGAATTGTAGCATACTTTTGTAAATAGAGAACAGACATACTGTTGAAATTTATATTAGATTATTTATGGAAAACTAAGGGACAGCAGCTTCTCTTCTGTTACTAATTATCAATTAACTTCATGTACTTTGTAGATGTCAACAAAATATTCTATTTGCTTTTTTCTGTGATTTCTTTTTAAATGATCACAAACTTAGGGACTAAAAACAATACATAAAGACAGCTGTCCAGTTCTAGCAGAAGCCGTAGCAGGTCTCATCAGGCCAAAATCTAGTTAGGATGATTGTTTCTTTCTGAATGTTCTACAACAGAAGGCCTTCTACAACTGTGAAAATTAATCTTGGTTTGTAGCCAACTCTTTGCTTTTAGTTCCTTCTTTAGTTTGTTGTCAGTACATGTTTGCAATTCATCTCGTCCAGCTCTTTGTTCTCTCTGTACTTGCAAGAGGTCTATCTCCCTGTTTTCTTTTCTTTATTTCTTTTGTTTTGTTTTGTTTTCCAATAAAGAATTTTCATTTTTATTTATTTTCTTTTTTTGGTGGAACTGGGTATTGAACTCAGGCCCTTGCACTTGCCAGGGAAGAGCTTATTCAACTGAGCCATCTTCAAAGCCCCACTTTACTTATATTTTTTAAAGAAAATAAAAAGTAGTGCAAAAAAATTAAGTGAAATACAGAATTTCACTAGACAAAATGGTAGGAATTTGACAATGGTTGTTGTATTGCATGTTTTTTTTTCAAATTAACTGTTTAGATATAAGCCTGAAAAATTTTTAAAAATAAAGTCATATGAAATTGAGAAGGAAAAAATTGATCATTTACTATTCCTTTCAGTAGAATACCAGAAATCAACAGTATAAGCATCCAAGTTAATATATAT
>NW_004524582.1:4630620-4646175 GCF_000260255.1 Octodon degus
ATGTTATGCCTAAGATGTTTGATATTCAGACAGATAGTGAGGTTAAGCTTAACAGCCTAGTTGTATGGTAATAACAATAAGCTTCTCTTCTGGAGGGTTAACAACCTAAGTTTGCAGACCAAAATTAGAGAAAAAGGAGGGCCGTAAGGAAAGCCAACATTTTGGCCCTAGCCTTCAAAGGTCAATTAAGACTCAGTACATATGAGAACTTGTACTATTACATCATGTAACTCAGTTGTGTCCCAAATTTTCTGATCAAGGAGATTATAGGGCCAAAAAGCAAAGTGATCGATGATGTAGAGTGTGCCTAAGGAGAGTCACATGGAGAGAAAACATTCTTTCAGACTTTCACAGAGAGCACATTGGCCAAGTAATGGCTGAGACTCATCCACATGGCTCACACTGACAAAGGATGTACAATCTGAGGTATAGGATCTCAGGAAAAATCCTGAGGGGATTTGACTGACTTAATCAGATCCAAAAGCTACAACTATTGTAGCATAGGTCTTGCATTATCTTGGTCTTAACCATTCAGCAGAAAAGTATAAAATCTAAGAATAGGCAGTGACATAAAGCCATGGTGTTATGTTGAGCTTAGGGGACACCGGTCAACAATTTCTGACCTTGCCAGCCAAGTGGTAGACCCAATACTATTATGGGCTACTGGACACTTTTAGAATATTTTGCTTAGTTTACACACCTATAGTATTCAAATGATGGAACTAAACAAAAAAGGGGATACAGAGGAATGTTCCTTTTGTATCTGTGTATTCAAAATGGTTAGGATAAATATATAGTTACAGTCTCTTAATGAATAGAGTGATTTGTTCTAATGGTGTTTGTAAATAGGATATCAAGTCCGCATCTTGTACAGCAATTAAGCACTAGGAAGAATGTATGCAATGTGTTAATTATTGAAATTGTCCTACCAATCTGGTTTGAAACTGTCTCATTGCTATTTGTCTCTCAATAAAATTATGGAAAAATATAAAATAATAAATACCATAAAATGAAATCTAAAGGTAAGTTTATTATTCCTAGGTATTTTTTGTTTACTTACTATGAGAGAAGCTCAGTTCTGTTAGCTCATGTCATAATGATAAATAGTTCTTTCTCTCAACATTTACAATAAATAAAAATCAAGACTGTGTGTACTATGAATAGTACCTTTGACAAAAGCTATGATAGTATGGCTGTGGATGTAGCTTTGTGTCATAAGTGTGTGCTTGGCAATCACAAAGAATTGGATCCCCTGTACAATATATATATATATATATATATATATATATATATATATATATATATGATGCTGAGAACAAGAAACACCTAAGAAAAAAAGTACAAAATGCTCTCATGCTGCTGGAGGATGTAAAAGAGCTTGAGGAAGATATATCTTAATGTAGAGTTCAACCTAAAATTATGTATCAGCCTAAGTAAATCGTTTCAAATGTAAACACATGTATGTCCATACATACAAGAACACAATTTTAGTATGCATGTTTGTATCACATAGCACAGATACTGGTAAGTGGAGCAGTTTTTGAGATGAGCTGAGATGATATAATAATTTGTTTTAGTTAACAAACCATGAAACTTCTATTGGCAGGTGAGGAATAGATGCTACTCAATGGTAAATAGGAAAATGAGATAAAAATAAAATTGATTTATTACCTTTTTTTAAAAGAAACATTTACTTGAGAGAGAGAGAGCATGGCAGCAATTGGCATGACATGACAAGCAGTACATATTTAGAAGACCAGAATGACAGGCATTCCAAGAATGACACTGCTGTTACACATTGCTATCTTCAGTGCAGTTGCTTATTTCACAGGTATCAGCATATATAGTTAGTCAGGATGAGAATCCTACCAATAAACTGCTAGTTTCAAAAACCTGCTGAAGATTCTCAGGATTATTGCCTTAACCATCTTGTATATATAAGAATGAAAACAAGAGACAAGAAAAAAAAAATGTCACAGGACTGTCCTGCTACCATGCTGCATATGGTTCGGTTTCTAAATTTCTGTGTAAAAATATGCGACACTTTAGTCCTATTTTTAATTTTTTATTTTCTTTTTTTTCTTCATATTCTGTATGGACTTAGAGTCTAGCATATCAATACTCGATGGAAAATGCGTGTCCCATGTTATGTCTAAGATGTTTCATATTCAGACAGATAGTGAGGTTAAGCTCAACTGCCAATGTTGTAGGGTAATAATACACTTCTCTTCTGGAGGGTTAACAACCTAAGTTTGCAGACCAAAAATTAGAGAAAATTAAAGGTAGCAATTACAGCCAACATTTGGGCCCTATCCTTTCTTTTTTTATGAGCAAAATATATTTATTGAGAGAAAGAAAGCTCCTGTCTGAGAGAGGGACAGGAGGAGGGCCTGATTGGGTTGTTCCCTTGGAAGCTGTCTCTTCCAGGGACTTTTATAGTGTAAAATCATGCAACCATGCCGGGCTAAGGTGGAGAAAATGAGAACTTGCTTAGGTAGATGTGGTGTGGGACAAAACTATGGTTAACCAATGGGATAACAAGCATCATTGCCCAGGTAAAATTGACTAAGTTCAGGAACAAATGGGGAAGGGAGTCACTAGCTAGGGGGCATGAATGTAAAACAGGACTTTGTCTGGTAGCCATCAGATAAGGATTCTTTCTGGCTTTCTCAGGATAATGATCAATTCAGGGTGCTAATCTTTAGGGAGGTTAGCATTTGTTTGCTCTTTAGGTCTGGCTCACAGCAGGAGCATCTGTCTTTCTCACAGTTGTAAGGTTTCTTGTCTTTTGTGCTGTCTCCTTTGAAGACCTGACCCTATTTGACTGCCTATCCTTTCTAAGTCAGTGAAGACTGAGAAACTGTAACATCATGTAGCTTAGTTGTGTCCCAAATTTTCTGATTAAGGAGATTATTGGGCCAGAGAGGAAAGTGATTGATGATGTAGAGTGTGCCTAAGGAGAGTCACATGGAGAGAAAACATTCTCTCAGGCTTTCTACAAACTGTTGTACAGGGTTTCAGGGTATGTCCTGAGGGGATTTGACTGACCTTGTCAGATATAAAAGTTATAGTTTTTGTTATATTGATCTTGATTTATCTTGAGGTTAACCATCCAACAGAAAAGAATAATAACAAAGTATAAAAGTAAAGCTATATTAATATGCTGATCTGTAAAGGGCTCAAGTCAACAACTTTTGACACTGCCAGTCTTGTGGATAACCCACTACTATTTTTTTTTTTTTTTTTGCCCACTGCTCTTATGGACTACTGGACTATATTGGATTACTCTGCTGAATTCACGTACCTGCAATATATGAATGGAAATTGAATACACATCTCTGACAAAAGTCAATTAAAAGGGGATATAAATGGACCATTTTGTAGTGGAAAAAATATATATCTGTATATACAAAATAGCATAAATATACAGATACTTTCTCTTAGTTCAATGAGAAGAAGGATTTGAACTAATAGTGTTTAGACATGATATCATGTCTACATCTTGTACTAGGAATAACTACTACAACGACATCAATATGCAATATATTAATTATTATAACTGTGTTACTAACATGTTTTGAAACTATCTCATTGCTACTACTTTCTCAATAAAATTATTAAAAATAAAAAGCAAAAATCCTTAAACGATAAAATTATTAAAATATAAAAAAATGAAAAAGTAAGCTATGACCTGCACGTTGTTTATGAGTCTATTGACAAGGACGGTTCCTAAGAGATGCCCTTCCTCTTCAAGACAAGACCTTAACAACTGTCTGGTTTCATATTAGGATTAATAGATTTTTTACTTCCAAGCAAGATCAGATTATTGTCATCATGTTAAGTCAAAGAGGCCATTAATTTTTTAATTACTTCTCTCCACAAAATCCTAGAAACACTAGCTAACTTTTTCATCTCTATTTGTCATTATTTCGTATATGAACACTGGCTTCCCCATGTGTGCCAAGATTTGTTAGCACCCTACCCTCAAGTGAGTCTTAGTACAAGTAGATGAATTAAGAAGGAGGAATATTTTTAGGTTCAGCATTACAGCCAATGATCAGCTAGCTCCAATGAAGAAATAATGGGAGAAGGAGAAGGCAGAGAAAAGCTGCTTGCCATGGCTGCCTGGAAGCAGAGAGGGAGAGGAGTGCATCTTTCCAAGTCCATCCCTTGTTGGCCTGCATCTTCCAGGCCAGCCTATTACCAACAGCATACTCCATCCCTGAACTCCCTGGTGGACTAATCCACTGAAAAATCCAGTGATCCTATGACTCTGTCACCTTCCAAACACATGAGACCTTGGATCAAAGTATAATGGCCATACTCTACAAATTTTTTGTACCTGAAAATTGAGATTAATATCTCTATTTTGGCAGTATTTTAACCAAAGGGAGGAGGCTGGAATGTAGAAATTTTAATTGATTACACAGTCATGGGCTTTCCTTACTTAATGACATGACTTTAGTGGAGTGTAAAGACTATAAATTAGAAAGTGACTAAAGGAAACCTTCCTTTCGAGGGGTGACCCTGGCAAAATACTCTTCATCAGGAAATCAGCCAGAAAAATAGCGTCACTGCACCTTAATATGGGCTATATATTTTATGACTAGTAGCATGAGTAAGTATGAAAACTAAAATAATGAAGGTTAAAATAAAAATATGTAATTAAATATCACACTTCAGTGCATTAGCCATTTATCCACAAAGCAAGAGAAGTGCTTCCTCTTTTTAGTTAGTTACATGAAAAAACTCACTTCAGTTTTTCTGCGTTTATGAGATGTATTTTATTTTCTCGTTGTTGAAACACTATTTGTGGACTTTGGTGGGAGTGATTTGGAAACCTGTTAAGAAGGACTTTCTGTCTGCTGCAACTCTAGCATGGTGTAATTCATTCATGCAAGCTGCTGCCTTCTCTTTTTGTCCACATCGCAGAAGCTTGGGGTGTAATGTGATCTACAATCTCACATATAATCTCTATTCTCCAAATTTTATCCTCTATCATCCATTGGAGACATTCAAAGTCTCATATAATTTTGTTTGACAATAAAATGGATGATATAATCTAAATAAAGACTAAGTAAAGACTAAGCTTAGAAAACTATCACTTCTACATTTTAAACACAAAATGCCTAAGATTTTCTTTTTTGTTCTTTTCTATTTTATCCCTTTTTTATTCTCATTGTTTTGCATTCCTCAGATTCATTCTAGTTCCTCACTCCTACCACTCTGTGCTTCTATTGAAAACAGCCTAGTTAGATAAATATATTATAGGCAGTCAGACAGGGCCAGGCCCTCAAAGGAGACAGTACAGAAGATTAGATGCCTTACAACTGAGGGAGGGGCGGATGCTCCTCCTGTGAACCAGACCAAAAGACTTAAAGGCCAAACAAATGCTAAAAAATTCCCACCTGAGATTGATATTCTAAATAGGTATCAGTCACCTGGAAAGACCCAAGTGAGTCACTAGTCCAACCCCCAAGGGGAACAGACCCTGTCTTGTATTCCAACCCCCAACAGGGAAAGACCCTGTCCTGTATTCATGCCTGCCTGCTAGGTGACTCGCTTTCCCATTTGATACTAGATTTAATCAGTTTTACTTGAGCAATGTTGCTTGTAATCCCATTGGTTGACCATAGTTTTGTCCCGCCCCACATCCACCTAAGCGAGTTCTCACCCTCTCCACCTTAGCCCCGATGTTTTTTGTTTGTTTGTTTGTTTGTTTTAAAGGAGAAAAGTTTTATTTTGGCTTATGAGTTCAGAGGTTTTAGTCCATGGTTGGCTGGCTCCAAGGCCAACTTCCTAATGATGAAAAGAGAGAATTCACCATGGAACTGTAATAAACAGATTGACTAAGAGATGCTGAGGAGATTAGTAACACATACTTCGGGTGTGTCTGGTCAGCTCATGGGCACATGAACCTGGGGACTGTATCTGCTCCCTAGCGCTGTCCTCTCTGGCTCTTGCTTGCTTTCTCTGCTCCAATGGTTTTACACTATACAAGTCCCTGGAAGAGACAGCTTCCTGGGGAACTACCCACTCGGGCCCCCCTCCTGTCCCTTTCTCAGACAGGAGCTTTCTTTCTCTCAAAAAAATATATTCTGCTCATAACCTCCGTTTGTTCCTAAAACTCATTCTTCAGTTTTAAAGAACACGAACTCCTGCATGTCGGGTCGGGAGATCATTTCTTCCTTTGTCATTTGGAGATTCCCTATATGGTTTGGAGCTCATCCACCCGAGATAATTTTTTTCTCCCTGTATCACTGCTATCCCCAACAAATTGACTCCTGCATGTTTAGTGTTGTTTACATAAGTAAACAAAGTATTGTTGATTGCTCTGATGTGTCTATCAGCAAAAATTGTTAACATTTTCACATAATTATTGGTGATATTTGGTATCAGTAAAATATCATATTTGGTTATCTTTACAATTTGATTTGGATGAAACACAAAATTTGTCCTTGAATACCTCATATTATGTTACTATAAGGAAATATGTATACCATTATTATGAAATATTATGAAAAGAGTGTCATTATAAATGTTAAGTTGAATTGGGCTATGGCAACAGCTTGGCGGTCTAAGCACCTTCCTGGCAAGTGCAAGGACCCAATTTATTTTTTTTTTAAATTTTATTTATTTATTTATGTGTGTATGTGTGTGTGTATGTGTGTGTGTGTGTGTGTGTGTGTGTGGCCAGCTCAGCCCACCAGGGGGTGGGGCTGGCTGGCATGTGGTGCTGGGGGATTGAACCGCGTTCCCTGTGCTTTGCTAAGCTTGTTCTAAGTAGGTGCTTTAGACCACTGAGCCATCTCACCAGCCCCCAAGGACCCAGTTTAAACCCTGGTACCTTACCATGCCAGATCCGAAAGCCATACCAGATACCACAACTCGGCATGGTGGTCCGCATTTGTAATCTCAGCACTGGGAAGGCTGAGACAGGAGGACCACTACAAGTCCAAGCTGCATAGCAAGACCCTGTACTAAATAAATAAATGAATAAATAAAGAAAAGATTGAAAAAAGATATTAAGTTGAATCAACTGCTTCTATGGGTTGCTGCTTCCAAATCTTCTATATATTGTAGTTAAGAAGACCTGACAACTCATCAGCAGAAAGTTATATTTATGATGAAAGCAAACACAAACATTTGAAGTAGATAACAGATGGCAGCCCAATGACATACATGTCAGGTAGAAGTACTGTCTCTTTTAGATGTCAGGTCACCCTAAGGAATGAGTTGTTATTCTCTCAGATGATTGTCTATAGCCTTTCTGTAACATTTTATAGTATTTTTTTTAATTTGATGTTACCTGCATTTCAAAAGCTGTTTTGATAATGTAGCTTTTTAAACTCAACTTATTGCCATGGTGCTTCTTCAAAATTAGCAGAATTATCACACATTTTAAGAAAGGAATTGAAGCAATGAAAGGCAACTACTCAGTTATTTCATGTCCTTGAATTCCTCATGTTATGTTAATATAAGGAAATATATAAACCATCATTATGAAATACTATGAGAGGGGTGTCATTATAAATGCTAAGTTGAATTATCACACATTTTAGGAAAGGAATTGAAGCAATGAAAGGCAACTACTATTGGGATTCGCTACAATTCTTAATTCAAATGTTCTTATTCCTAACCAATGCACTTATCAATCCTCCATTTATATTAATTACTACACTGCCACAAATTATGTACACAAATACCAATATCACAAAGTATAATTTTAGTTCCTTAATGGGAAAATCCACACCTTGCACAATGGACCCCCACTCTTCCTAACAGATCCTGGCAAACACAGTCTTACCATTCATTATCTTCTTCAAGTTAGGCAAGTCAATTTGTTTTAGTTCAATCATATCATCTTTAAAAGAGACATAATAAATCATTATTCCCTATAAGGGATAATGAAAGAAAAATCAACAAGAATGAAAAGAAAATATCAAGAAATATCTGAATATAGAAAATGTCTTGCTTTGCTACATGGTTAAATTTCACATAATAGAGAACTAGAGCAAAGTATCTCTGGAAAATTCACTTGAGAAAGTACAACAAAAAACAACTTTGAGGCACAAACTCTCTATTACACCAACTTGGCCCTATACTATGTCATCAGTCCAGAAGACGCTGGAATTTGAAGAGAGACTGTAGAAGGGAAAAGTGAGAGGAAAGTGAAGGGGTAATCACTTATGCTAATTTATAATTAATAAGAACATATTTGCATATCTACTTTTGAGTTAGTAGTGTCTAGAATGTAAATAAAAACTAAAACTTTTGTTCATATTTACATGTATATTGATTTTTTTTCAAAAAAATATTAAATGTGTCAATTGTATTTGTTTCAATTTAATAATGAGATTAAATTAAATGAAAGGTAAATTTCAGAACAGAATAAGAATCCATGCTAGTCTTAAGATTCATGAGAATATCTTAAGTATAAGATACATTTGAAGGGCCGGTGAGATAGTTCAGCAGAGTAAGTGCCTGCTTAGGCAAGCATGGGTACTGGGGTTCAATCCCCAGTATCACAGCACAGCACTGGCTCCAACTCCAGGCACCCTGAGCCAGCCACTGAGTCAGAGTGTGAGGGCGCATGTCTGTAATTCCAGCACTGAGGAGGCTGAAAACAGCAGGATCACTGAGTTTGAGCTACACAGTGAGACCCTGTACAAAATACATTTAAAGAAGATGTGTATGTGAAGTTTTATGCTGTGAAGCCCTAAAATAAAGAAAAAGTAATAGGTCACAGGATGATTCTAAGTTTATATTTTTTTGACCTGTGATACAGAAGAGTACTGAGAGTAATTAAAATTTAAAATTTGATGTAAATTAAAGAATTTCTGAAAACTCACTGTATATGTTTATGTAGTATATCTATCCAGAAGTAACAGAATTCCATATTAACTTAGGGAAGGAAGAGTGAAATTGTGAAGTTAAAGAAAAAATTCAAAAAATAAAACAGAAACCCTTAAAACAATACATTTCTTGCTTTCCATAATCTATAGAAAAGTGAGGAAACTACGTGCTCTAGAGATGACCTCAAACCATTCCGCACATCACATAAACTTTGAAAATGTCTAGCAGCAAATACATTAGCCTTATCAGAATAGATTTTGGATATTTATTTTCTTACCAGAAAGAATTTTTCAATGTGTTTCAATAAATGCTTACTGTAAGAATATGAGACTGGGTTATTATTATTATTATTATTATTATTATTAATATTATTATTTTGGATTGCTAGACAATGGAGTGACTTTATCAACATATTAAACTTTCTGCCATATGGAATTTAAGAAAACACATTTTTATATATTTCAGAATTTTAATTATCATGAAAAACCTAAGCTACTGAAAAGTAATTTAAAATTATGACTCTGTTATAACTTGGTTGATTCAAGGAATGAAAAAAATCCTATTTTCTGAGCATATCTTTGTATAAAAGTATAGCTATTTTCAAACTTCATCCTCATCTTCTTTTTTTCAGTATTTATTAATAGACCAAGAAACATGAACTGAATCTGACAGATTGTAGATTTTTGCTGGAGTGAACAACTGTGGTCTTCCTGCCGTAATAAAAACGGGTTTATTTGTATTATTATTGCTGTTGCAAAATGCTGCACACCTTTGAGAAATGACAGCATGAAGAAACGGGGTGTGCTGTACTATTACCACATTGATTCTGCCTCAGCAGAGTTTATGCTGTATGCAAAAAGAGTGTTATACAATAATGACAACAGTATGTATTGCTATAGTCTAATAACTAAGACCTACCACAGCTAGATATGTTGGGATTTTTAAAGTCAATTGCTAAATTTTTAAAAAGGTAAAATAAAAAAATCTAATAGCATCTACATTGAAGATAATACTGGATACATTGACACAGGAGTGGAACTAACATTTTCAGAATAGAAAATGAGAATAATTGTGAAATAAGATTTGCTTTTCCTCTAACTACAAGCTCACATAAGAAGACAGAATCTAGAGGCTACATAAATAAGGCGGCTAGAATCTCCAAAGAGACAATATTCTCCTGCTGAATACACATTTAATTTTATCAGGATGTATTTGCTTGGCACACTTGTTATGTGTGAAAATTAAGAGAAAGATCACTCCAATGCGTATGAGCTGATAGTGAAAATCGAGGAGCGTGGATAATGACAGTGCAAGAAAGGCAGCTACACACAGCTATGGAGGGAAGGAGAATCCGTGCAGCATTTCTAATGTGACAGCTGTGGAGTGAAAATGTCTCCACCCAAATATCTTTTTTGCCTGGAGATAAGTAAGAAGAGGAGCCAGGGAGCTGAGGGTCTAGTGTCCATCTCAGAAAGGGCTGCAGGCCAAGCGTTACGGGACAGCTAGGGCTGAGATCTTTTTCTGTTTGTGAAAGCGCTGCTGGCCACATGCCTCCCATCAATAACCAAGGGACATGGACATGGATGATGGCCAAATGCTAAAGGAAATCACTCTACTAGTTGCATCAGAACTGGCACTTTGGACATTTTGCTTGAAGCAAAATGCTTTGGAAAAGAGTATCTTGTTAACTTTATATTCCAGCATTTCATTGAAAAATAAATCACAAAAAGCATGTGCTAGAAGACCACACCTTGTACTTGTAAAAAAGAAGAGTGGTTTTGAGAAAAAATTAAATAATGAAAGCATTTAAAAATCTAACATCACTGTACAACATTAGAGTTCACACATTACAAATATATTTAAATTCCCTTAAGTTCATCTCTTAAACAAATTTGCCTACCAGAAGCTAACTACTACCCTCATTCCTAAACATGCTTATGGATATCTTTGTCTTGACTGTATACAAATATAAACTTAGTATATTAATTTTAACATGTCTTCAATCAGTATATACTATTGGTATTTTTATAATTTCACTACACAACATCTGCATTTTTAAACTTTGCTTTTAAACTCAAATATCTATGTTCATTTATGTTAACTTATTTTAATTTATTTATTTTGTTGTTTAGATAATTTTTTTAAATGTGTCACCCTGTTAGTACATCTAAAAGATGAATTTATCTACTGCAGTGCTATGAACTTAATCCTCGTACCCTAAATTTTTCTTTAAATATTGAAAATCTCTCTGTTTCATTCAAATTACGTTGCTATGCAATGGATCACTTTATTATAAAATGTATCTTTTCCCACAATGAATATTTCCGGAACATACACTATAAAAATTCCAGTGAGTATTTGAGGGTAGAATAGATGATGGATATCCTATTATATATGTTCAGGGCATAGAGGAGAGCAGACATGTAGGTGTATAATTAAATCAGTCTAGTTACTGATTCTATAAGGTTACTACTCTGATCAAATTTAAAGCATACTAGCAATGACCACATGTGCATTTAGTAGATTACGTTAGGTCTTTGAATGTTAAGTTGTGTAAATTTTCAAAAGAATCTTAATCAGGGCTAAACAGTTGAACTTCTCAAATTGCTAGTGGGTAGGGAAGAATTTTTCAATATAGATTTTCACTATTTCCAGCACATTTGAGCTTACATTTACATATAAAAATACTTCCTCTTCATTAACCCCATTGGACATAATTAGTGAAATGCATCCAATTTTGGAAAATTAATTGATCTCTTAAAGGGATTGAGATTATACTTCCAGACATTTAACTTTTAAATTTCTCCCTCTTGAAAAATGCTGTTAAAAATTATATGGAAAATGTAGCACGAAGCACTTTTCTTCTGTATATGCCATGACAAATATTAGCATTGTGTACCTTCTGCATAAATAGAGTTGACAAATTGTCAGAACTCATAAATGAGTAGAGTTAAAGAAGCTTCTTGGAATTTATTCCAATTCTTTCTTAAAAGTGTTTGTCTTCTTGAATTACTAACAACCATAGGTAGAACTTACAGTAATAGTAAAAATTAACAAAAAGTATAGAGTATGATAGTAATCACATGGGTTTTTTCTTCTATTTTGAAGACCATTGCTAGTTACATTATCTTGAGGCTTTCACCATTCATCATATCTTGCAGGACAATTTCACAATATTCAAAGAATTTTGAATACAATAAAGTTTGCCTTTTTTATGGCAATCTGTGTATGGTAGTATTTACAGAGAAATAAACAGATTTACCTAACTTCCACTTTTAAACTTCGAGGAACTCAAACCTCTTGATTTGAAAAAGTGTGACTCATAATGCATTTAAAATTTACTCTTTGTCAAAGTCTGTATGATGCCAGGTAAGTTTTGCTCTAACATGAAACACATGGTTATGTTCTTATTGATGGAAATAATCTCCAAGAGTTTCCATGTTCTGACATCCAGAATGTGTGAATGTGCTACTTTATGCAACAAGGAGAATAGATTTAAAGTTATAAATAAAATTAAATTCACAGATTAAATAATTTTAAAGCAGAGAGTTTAACTTGAATTACCCAGTAATCATAATGGTCTTGTACAGTAGAAGAGACACAGAAAAGTTGGAGAACCAAAGCAACTTTAGCTGGAGAAAAACATCACCTGCCAGTTCTAGCTCTAGCAGTGAAGGGAGAAAGGCCAAAAGCCAGGAGCAGCATTAAGAAAGAAACAGAATGCTTTGTAGGTCACCACAGGAATGCACACTTGCGTATGCCTTGGCTTTAGCCACATGAAATGTGGGATGGAATTCTGACCCCTAGAACTTAATAGATTTATAGTGCACAAGCCTCTACATTTTTCTTTTCAAAACAATATAAAACTACTATATTGAGGACAAGTAGATATTTTGTGTATTATTTTTAATATTTCAATGTATAAAATGCCAGTTTACAAATAGTTCACATAATGAAATATTGATACATGCACCAAAGTATCATCCCATGTTTATTTGAAAGCAGACAGTATTTTACTCAGAAACATACTACCAAACAACTACAGAAATCAACAACAGACAGCATTAAAAAAAAGGTGGGAGGCTGGGGAGATGGCTCAGTGGATTAAGAGCTTCCCTGGCAAGCACAAGGGCCTGAGTTCAATCCCTGGTTCCGAAAAAAAACCAAAAACAAAACAAAACAAAACAAAACAAAAAACAAAAACAAAAACAAAAACAAAAAAAAAAGACAACATTACCATTGAATGACTTGTGCTTCTGTTCTTAATTATTTCTTAAAATTTTCTTTCATGTAGACAGAATTCATGTGTCATCTCAGATCTCCCTTTTTCTTCTTTTAAATATATACTACTTTCATTATTGTTTCATTAAAATATCCCCTATGTTTAATAACTTTAGTGTACTCTTATTGCAGATGGTCAATGCTATGTTTTAATTTCTTGAGAATAAACATTTTTCTTAATAATCAGCTGACCCAGTTTGAGGCATTAGTAAAACCTAAGAATTTGCTTTGCTTTTTCATGAGTTAGGAAATACTTTTCTCTTGAATTAAATACATGAATTTAGTGTTTGGACATTCAAATAATACTTCTATATCTAAATTATTAAAATTCAATCATCAATCTTGCATGTAATAACAGTTCCCATGAGATGAATGGCTACTGTTCTGATGTGAAAATCCCAGTAAATGCAAGCCAGGCTGTGTGGTGTGTTAGTGTACCTGCTACAACAGGGTACTTATTTGCCCAAGCAAGAGGGGTATGTATTTGAGGTCAAGAAGTACACAACAGAAAAGTGATTTTAGGACAAAAAATCAGTCATTCTCTAACAGAAAGTCATCTAATAGTTGGAGAACATGCATGAATCATATTTTAGAATGAGATGTTTTAGTTTTTACAAATAATTCCTTAAAAAGTGAAAATGGACTGAGGCATAACTTCAAGAACCTTTTCAATTTTCAGCCAGAAATACTTCATCAAATTGTGAGGGGATGGGGGCCACATGTCATGCCCCTCAAGGATGGTGAGGAAGCCCAAGTCAAGGTAGGAGATTTGTGCTGCCTGCACTATTTAGTTTGATCATAGGACATATCTGTTGAGCTCCTTATAATTGGTTTAATAATAACATTTTTATATGATAAAGTTTTGGGCCATGCTTTACAAGTTCTACCAAGCAAATTTTTCTAAATATGTGTTTTAAGGTGAAGAAATCTTTTCTTTGTGAGGAAAGGGTAGTTGACTCTGAAAAACTGAGGTCAACTACATAAGTACTATATGCAGACCCTTAGTTGGTTCTATCTGTAAGAAGCTTGGCTGAAAATTTACCATGTTTCTTCAAAAGCTGTTGACAATTACATATGCTGGCAGAATTAAATGTATCTTCTCTTGATTTCACTCTCCAGGGATATCTGAAAGCTGATGCCTGGTTTCTTCTGGAGTTCATCCATGCATACTTTCAATCTCATGATTTTAAATTGTATACTTTTGTTGTAATAAGCTAAACCCATGGATATAACACCTGGCAAAACCTGATGAGTCCTTCTAGTTAATTACTGAGCCTGAGGGTTGTCTTGGCAACCACTTACACTGATGAAGAAAATAATATTTTGGTAGGATAACTTTTATATTTTTCTTTTCTTAATGAATGCAATTAATTTTGTTTGCTGAAAAATTTAGGTTTCAGTTATTCTTCAATTAAATTTAATGCTGTCCATTTAATTCCAGGCAATGAAAGTGAACTAAATTTGATGGAAATTATTTTTCCAAATTATTTATGTTATAAGAAAAGCAAAATCAGTCAGTCACTCAAAAATAAAATCGATATGTAAATTAAGACAATAAGTACAATTTTTCACATGTAATGTAACATTTTTTGTTGAAATGTTCTGTTTCCACATAAAATATTCTAAGTCATAAAACATCAATATATGGAAATAAGACTCCCTTATACTTTCATATATGTAGCTTTAGTTTTTAAAAATTTAATAATATTACCAAAGTACCTTCAAATATTTAAGTGTTATACAGTATACGTTGGTGATTATGACTCATGTAAATTGTCATTTAGTGTGCAAACATATATTGAAGGACTTATAAATCTAAAAACTCAATTGCTTAGATGTACATTCTGGACAGACTTACATGGGTACATGCAGAGAGAGGTTAAGGAAATAAGTACTTGGGATCTATGATCTATGTTGCATTTTTTTGAGCTGATGGAGATCAGGATAGTAAATTGTTATGTCATTTTTGCTTTCTGATTGTGAATGTGTTTTTCTGTAATTTTCATTCTGTTTTCTATGATGAACCCTATTTTCATGGTAGAGGTAACTTTTTTCTTTGTTTTTTTCTTTTCTATTCTTTTTTCTTTTCTTTCTTTCTTTCTTTCTTTCTTTCTTTCTTTCTTTCTTTCTTTCTTTCTTTCTTTCTTTCTTTTTTTCCCCTTTTTTATATTTAGGACAGGTTGTACAGGGTCTACAGGGTTTCAGAACTAGGTAAGACTCGTAGTGATTCTCCTGTTTTCAGCCTCCCAAGTGCTGGAGTTAAACGCTTGCATCCCCACGCCCAGCCTCAATCTCCATCTCAGCATGCCCCAGGGGCAGGACCAGCACAACAGGCCTGGGAATTGAACTCCTGGCCTCAGCCCATAAATCTGCCTAAGCAGGTGCTTTAATCTGCTGAGCTATTTCGCCTGCTATGGT
>NW_004524582.1:4646907-4648441 GCF_000260255.1 Octodon degus
GATATATACTGTTCTCAACCAAAATCATGAAAGGGTTATACCACCAGACAGATCCATTAATTTCCCCACCTCCAATCAGTTCTGAAATTTCTTAAAAATTTTCCAAGGAATTCTTGATGTCTGAGAAGATTATTATTTCTTGACTTTGCTGTAAGCCAGACAAGATCATCTCATTCCAGCCTATTCCAAGTGTATCTCCCCACAACTTTAGCTAAACTTTCTGCTTATACAAAAAATTATACTTCCTTCAATTAGAAAATTTACAGAATAATATTTATAATATACTTCTGTGTCTATAAACCTAAGAGCAGTATCTCATGGTTATTTTACTTATTTTTGGCATTAAATAAATAGCATTCATTATGACTTAGATACACCCCTTCAAATTTCCATCTGTACTGATGTGAAAATTTTGGAAGTATACTGGACCATGAGGGCTCTGACAGAACCAAGAGTTTAATTCATTGATGAAATCAAAATGGAAAGTATCTTAAGTTGTTAATGGGTACTGGAAGGGTTCTCTTTAGTTGCAGGGAGTGAGTTATGGGCAACTGCACCATGACTCTGGTCCCATTCCTCATGACCACAGTGACTCAGTCTCCCCACTTTCCTCCTCTGCTGTCACGCTAACAAGAGATGAACAGACTTTGTCTCCCACAAGTTTCCTCTGTGATGTTTCCACATGACCACAATCCTGGAAGCAGTGGAGACAAGTGGCTGTAGACATATTTTTTTTTTTTGAAATTGTGAACCAAAGCAAACATTTCCTCCTTTAAGTTTTTTCTCACATATATAGTCCCAGCAATGGAAATTTAAGAGTATTTTCAAAGAATGTTAGATTGATAGGTTAAACATACCTTAAAGGGCCAACGAGACAGGTCAGCAGACTAAGCACATGCTTAGGCAAATTCAGGGACCGAGATTTCTTCCCTGGCACCACATGTGCCAGCCCCACACCTGACTGAGCTGGCCATGGAGACTGGGGGGGTGGTGGAGCACATCTATTATCCCAGTGCTGGTGAGGCTGAAAACATGAGGATCACTATGAATCCCAGCTGTTAAGTGAGATCCTGAGCCAAATGCATTAAGAAGCAAAGCAGAGAAGAGCAGAGCAGAGCAGAGCAGAGCAGAGCAGAGCAGAGCAGAGCATTCTGGCAATGAAGACAAGAGGGAAAATGAAATGAAAGAAGTTGCAATGTATGTGTGTGTACCATTTCCACATGATGATTGGCTTTGTTAAATATCACAAACACATTAATAAAAAGGAAGAAAACAGAAAGAAACCTTTGGTCTTCCGTACTGTTATACATTGCATCATACAACAGCCACATTACTCGCATTCCCATCTGGAGCCTTGGCGACTGTATTCAGCACAACAGACACACTGTTGTGTAACTTTTTTGGTCTCTGTTAACTTTTTCCCAGTAATTGCAGCTATTTATTACTTTTTCTGCTTTGAGATAAATTCCTTATCATATTTTCACATTCGTCTATGAATTCTTCTGAACCAGCTCACTTAAACCCATGTTAATAC
>NW_004524582.1:4650316-4651024 GCF_000260255.1 Octodon degus
ATCTGTCACATTAGATTGAGGTCAAAAAATACACAAAAACTTAATAACTAAAATATTATAATGTCTGCCAAATAAAACATTATCTCATAGTTCTACGATGAAGGGTTTGAGGGAGAAAAGAGTGTTGAGAGATAAAAGGAACAAATAAATAATTAAGATGTGGTCAACACATGTACAAACAGCATGATAAATATAATCATGTATTATAAACTTATACTAACAAAATCATATTTAGAAAAAAAATTTATTTCATAAAATACAGATTAATAAAAGGTATTACAAACTTAAATAGATGGTAAGTTTATTATTGTGACCCTTAAATTTATAAAAATTAATTGCAGGATTTGTTAGTTCTATTTTTAATTTGGGTAAATAGCTTATAAATAACCTGCACAAGTGCTGAATCCAGCTCAATTTCCTTGAGGTTCTTAATATTAAGAATGTAAATCACTATGAGAATGCTCAAAAAGTGAAGATAGAGATTCCATTCAGCCCACACATTTCCCTAAGTATCTTCGTAATAGCATTCAAAAATTCATATTACAGAGACTTGTGCTTCACCGTGTTTATTAACAGCACGACTGGTAAGAACTGAATCTTGCAAGTAGCCATTTTTTCAGTTGCCATATGAACTGATACAGAAATCACCTGTTCCTACAGCGTAGTGCTACACACTGTAGCGTTGCTCTGCCACGAAGAAAGTCATAC
>NW_004524582.1:4652634-4654375 GCF_000260255.1 Octodon degus
TCCTTGATGTCCATCCCTGGGGAGATATGTGAATACATTTGTTTAATCTTTGGTCTTGAGGTCAGGCCCACAGAGGAGCTGACTGTCTCTTTGCAGGCGTCCCATCTTCTGAACTTGCTCCTTTGAAGCCCTCTCTGAATGCCTATGGGGTCTATCTCTAACTCTGCTGCATGCACCACAGAGAGGCTGCTGCAGCATGTTTGCAGGGACTGCAACTGGGGTGAGAAAGGAAAGGGAAATAGGTGCAAAGTGTATGTACTGATCATTCAAGGTCCCTGCTCTTGGAAAATTATAAGGATCAAAAAAGTAGTTCTATTATAGTTTCAAAAAAGTATTGAAAGTATGTTGGTGAATGTCACCTGGTCCTCAATGAGGGAAATGACAGGTGAGAGGCACAGGTTTTCACTAATACCTTTCAAAGGCACACTATGTTTTTATCCTGCATCAAGTGGTAGACAGGTAATTAGTCATACAACTTACTTGAAGAGAAATTGAAACTCAAAAAAGGGCTACACTTTAAGCCTCTGAAATTTTCCTATGGTGAAAATAGGGCTATTGTAGGGAACAAGTGGACCTATGAGAATTGAATGGGGCCATCTATGTTGATGTACAAAGGGAACTCAAGTTCATCTAACTTGGTGAGGCTGCAGGGCTGACCTACATCCACACTTTCAATAAATCCCCTCACTTGAAGGTTGTTAAGGTTTCAATTAAAAGTCATTTACCTTATCATAGAATGTTATACTTATTGAAGATCCATTTTCACCTCTGCTAACCACAGGATCTACAGTTGCATAACTTCTTTGCTTAATCTGAATATGGAAATTCTGAATCCAGAAATGGAGGGGAAAAGGGATTAGGTGCCAGATGAATTTTACAGTTTAGGTGACATGTATACATAGGACCGTGTACTCTGTGACTACACATAGATTTTGCTGGGATTTGGCTCAAGAGTGAAACCAAAAGATGAAGTACATGCAATAAATCTCCCTCCTGTGGATTCAAGTTCCTGTCGATAATTTCCTATAATATTCATATGACAGAACTAAACAAAAAAGGAGATACAGATGAATGTCCATTTTGTATCTGTGTATTCAAAATGATTAGAATGGATATATAGTTACATTCTCTTAATGAATAAAGGGATTTGTTGTAATAGTGTTTGTAAATAGGATATCATGTCCGCATCTTATACAGCAATTAACCACTATGAAGAATGTATGCAATGTGATAATTATTGAAACTGTCCGACCAATTTAATTTGAAACTCTCTCATTGCTATTTGTCTCTCAATAAAATTATGAAAAAAATAATTTGAAATACACAGGGAGAGGAGACACTGAGTCACCTAGGATAGAGGTGGAGGTGTAAGAAAAGTGATGATGCACATAATGCAAGGGAGATGAATAGAAAAACTGCTATGACAGAATGCTGATAAAGGGATTGTAAGTCTGAGAGACATGGCCATGTTGGAACTTTCCTCCTCATAACCAAGGAAATCCTTCCTCTGGGTATGCTCCTCAGGAGCCCTTGAGGACACACTATTCAAGATAACAAAGAATGCATGTGTGAGAGAGCATAGCCTGCTGAGAAGCAAGGTGGGCAAGGGCTGATTACCAGGAATTGTATTATGGATTAGGAATGCTTATTGATAATGCAGATGAAAGGGTCCTTAAGTACTAGAAACTAAGCCACAGAATTTAAATGAGGACCAGACCAATGAAAATACCAAGAAGCGGGC
>NW_004524582.1:4655455-4657577 GCF_000260255.1 Octodon degus
TGAACTCAGATCCTTGCATTTGCCAGTCAAGCACTTATCCTACTCAGCCATCTCCCCGACCCCAAAAGGGCTGAGAATTTTTTTTTTTTTCAGAACCAGGGATTGAACTCAGGCCCTTGCACTTGCCAGGGACGTGCTTATTCCACTGAGCCATCTCCCTGGCCCTTAAAACTTAATTCTTTGAGGTTAGGAAATCAATGTATACCTGGTCTAGAAGGCTTTCTCAGGAAACTCACTAAGTTTATGTAATCAACTCTGGTCCTTTCCTTCAAACGTGGAAAGGAAGCAGACATACCTAGCAGTGAGTAGAACACTTCTATGCATTGACCTGTAGCAATCATAGAAGGAATAGATAAAGAAAAGTCCCCAAGTTATCAGGCTCAGACATTAGAGTGAAGAAAATGTATTACATTGTAGAGAACAGTAAGTGTTATTACCATCCTCAGAGAAATTAGAGAAAATGGAGTTAATATTTCCCAGTACACCTAGGTTTAGTCCATAGAAAATGTCAAGGATATACTGAAAATATATCCATGTAACAGTTCCAATTGAAGCTGTTCTATACAGTGATATATTTACTAAAGTTGCTTATTGCTAACTGGCATATGGCGTCAACAGATATTAATCAATGAGTGCATTATTTCTTATAGTAAAAAACAAATCCCCATTTACAGAAACTGCATTTCTCATGCAACAGATCTGTGCTAATCTTTCTGTCTATGTTGTAACATATTCCGAATGTCACTAGAACATTTGGACCTTCTATACAACTCACATCGGCCACTATAATCATAAAATCCTCGTAGTGCTATTTAATGATTAAGATGAAGATAATTTTGTAGAACTTTTAGATAAATATTTCATAGATAATATTCGGTAATCCCTAAAAAGAACCTTGCTATGTGCATCCATAAAGCTTAAGGAGACAGTGGTTTGAGGAAACATAGGTCATCTGTTCCAAATCATGTGTAAGCTGTTGCACCTTGTTCTTAACACAAAGAAGGAGGCCCAGTGATTGAGTGAGGCTCTTCATGTATGGGAAGAAGCCTGCATACTCCATGCATTAGTGCAATGTATTTGACCTACTCTCTGGAAGGTCATTTTTAATAGTTCCAGGAAAATAATTACACATCCAATTGAGTGCAATTTAAACATCTTGACCACCTAGCTATGAAGACATTTTTATTTAAAGTTGTATGATTTTGGAAATATGCTGCACAAACAGTCATGCAAATCAATAGATGATTAATAATACAGATTTCTCATTTTTGGAGCAAGACCATGCTATGTGCAATAATACACAATTAAATTATCATTTGCTAGGATGCTGTACATTTCTAGATAAAGGTAAAGAGCTTACCATCCAGAATTCAATTAATAATGCTTCAAGAACTACCCTGGATGTGATAGTGTGTTAAACCCACCTAATTATAATACCAAGCAGTCCTGCAAGCATCGTGTTCTCTGGTATCAGAAGGGTTTATATGGAAGTTACTTAAGCAGGTCTAGAAGTCAAGAATACAGTATGAATTTTCGATGTCTCTAATCATAGCTGTGCAGATACCTTTCCATCAGCTTATATTTGTCCCCTCAGGGCTGAGGACTCCTTATGACAAACTGCCAAAGGATAAAGAAAGCTTAAGGTGGCCTCAGAGATAAATTCGCTCTACCTAGAGATTCAACGTGAGCCTGCACTGCTGTTTTAGCACTGCAAAAATCAAGAGTGGCCCTAAGAACAATAGCAAGAGAATATCTGTGTTTAGAATATTGGATGTTATTAGAATATTCAAAAATTTTGAAGGCAGTATTTTCATAAGGTAATGACATGTGTAGACAGTTGGACAGGGGAACCTGGTTTCCTTGCTTAATTAAAAACCTGAAATAGGCTTTGAAGGAGTCTGTCCGTATACATATAGACTATGTAAAATTAGTAAAAAGCTTTATTCCTGACATTAGTGAACATGAAATAGTACGTCCTTCAAGAAAGGACACTAACTAATCTAGAACAAAATGGCTAAAGAAGACGGTTTTGACCAACATTTCTCCAATGCTTTCACAATGGACTGTGAAAGAGAATTACAATAGTGCAGAGGTGGGATCTGTACTTGAGTCTAAAACTATA
>NW_004524582.1:4662049-4663277 GCF_000260255.1 Octodon degus
AAATAAAATATGCTAAGAATGAATGCATAAATCTTAACACTAACAAAAGAGCAACTCCAAGGAAAACATCAGATCATACGGAAGCACATGCACAGAAGAGGATGTGCAGACGACAAGTGAAAAAGTGTTCCCTATCACATGTGTGCACAGAATCAAACTTTCTATATGACAATTATTTTGCTTTCATTTTCACCTCATAAAATCGATTTAATACTAAATTTTATTGTTTATATATAATCATGATATTTTCATGCAGCAGTTTTATTTTTTCACAGGGAAAAGACATAGTTCTTTGCATTGTGGCTTTTATCTCAGGTATGTGGTAAAAAATATTTTGTAACGGTTCCCCTTTATGGACCTACTTGAATTGGGTTACTATGTTAAGGTTCCACCTGCAAGTAGAATCTGTCTCAGCAATGTGTTTATGTTCTTAATGGCACTTCAATTACTTTAATGATTTTCCTGATTATTTGTTTCTCCCCAGCCATGAGGCATAGACAAACATTTTATTTTTAATCATGGCAGATGCTATGTTTGAAACATTTTAGTAGCTCCACAAATAATTAAGCTAGTACATACCCATCTCTTGGATCCTCTGGTTACTTCGTTTTCATTCAAGGAATCACTACAATGGCATCTGAAAGTGTTTTAACATTGTACTTTAGTGAAATGAGCAAAGAAAGAAGAACAAAATGGAATAAAAATTTTCAAGCATGTGAACACTCATATACTCGTCTTAAAAAAAAAAAAAGGCAGTAGTAGGAAAGATTTAACTGTGGTGTACCAAATTGAAGACCTTCAGATCTGTAGGTTTTATAAGTCTATAACTCTGCTGAATGGAAACAGAAAGAAGTATAAATTCTTTATAATTCTTTATAATCTGTGTCATTATAATGAGTGTGTGTTACCCTTTTGCACTTGGTTACAGATATCATATTACACCTCCTACTCAATAAATATGGGAACTAATTTTTTATTCATTCTTTATCAGTATTATGTAACAAGTGATTTGAATGATTGAAAACAATCCTCTGACAGAGAGGGACATTTTGTGATTTCAGTATCCAATCTGATTTAATATACGCAGGCAAGCTGATGGTTACATTTCCATATATGTATGAAGAATGTAAATTCTAGTTTCCCTTTTAACATGCCAGTACCTATACATATCAAAACAGCATTAAAATTATGCTACTTACTATGTGGAATTTTTCTATATAAATACTAT
>NW_004524582.1:4663527-4676471 GCF_000260255.1 Octodon degus
AAAAAAAAACTTGATTCAGATAATAAAAAATCAAAAGTTTGGGCAGATGACAAATATTTAATGAGGGCTTAATGTTAAAATACGCTTTAAAATACTGATGATGATGAGACCCTGCACAGTGGCCTGCTTTATTCCCCTTTGGTGTGTGCGGTACTTGGGGTTGGATTCAGAATCCTGCCATTTATCGTACGTCTATTTCTTTATTCATTTCCTTTTTTAGAAATCAAGAATTCGTTAAATCGCTGCGCTGCTCAAGAATTCCCCCAACTTGCACGTCAGTGCTCCGGCCTCCGCGCTGCGCCCACACACGTGCGGCGTGCCCGCTGAAGCTCTTCCTCTCACGGCTCACTCTTCATGTGCCACCTGCCAGTCTGCGTTCTGCCTCAGACTGTGTGCACAGAAAAGGTGATGCTGTTACCTGCGTCGTGAAAGTGTAATGAGAAGTCAGCATCACTTACGTAGACGGCCTCAGTTGATGCTCCCTACTCATTCATAAAACACCTGCACACAGCTTACTGTAATGTACGCTCTCTCACTCATGTATATTTTTTAATGTAGACAGGCCTCCTGAACCCTGCCTGCACTTTAGAGAATAACTATATACATTATATTAAAGACTGCAGTAATGCTTTGCATAGAAACACTTCTGTTAGGAAACAATACAGTTCTCAAACAAAAACTTCTGTCTATATTTTACTTCTGCTCACAAACCCCACCTGGGGACAAACACAACTGAGGCCGTCTTCACTACACAAACAGGAGCACGGCCATCTTTCCAAATATGCTAAAATAAATCAAATCCGCGAATCAGATACCTCTGTACTCCCTTTCGGGAAAGTGTAAGTTTCAGAAAGACTGAGCATCATAATTTTATTTATTTATTTATTTATTTATTTATTTACCAAAGTATCATAGTCACTTTCCTTGTTCCTAGAACAAAATACCCACAGCTTACAATTTAAAGAGAAAGAGGTTTGTTTTTCTTGCAGTTTCCATGATTGGCAGCATCAAATACTGAATCATCATAGTGCAAAGGCCTGGGCAGTGGAAAGTTCCTTTTCCCAAGGTGGCCAGGAGGCAGAGAGAGAAAGTAGGAAGAGGGGAGAGGCAGATACCCAGGTCCTGCGTGAGATCTGCCTACATTCTTAGCTGCTGAACTCATTACCGATGAGTCCACTGATGCATATAGCATTGACATAATACAACCAACTTCCAAAAGCCCTATCTGAGCTCATAGGTGTTTGGAAGTATGTTCCAGATCCAAGTCTCAACAGAAATTTACAACGCTCATGGAAATTTTAAGTTTTAGTGTAAATGTAGCTTCCCAGTATGACCTTAGCCTCAGCAACAATATGATGAATATATTGTGTTTGCCCTTGCATTTATTTTCAATGCTGCTTGGCTCAAAGTGCCAAACTGTTTCATTCATTCATGATTAATGTATTTTTATTAAATTTTTATAGAAATATCTTAATTTTTTGGTAACATGCATTAGAATGTAGGATGTGAAAACTCTTACACAGAACTGTGGAACAGTACTTAAAAGTTGTGAGGAACACAACATATCAGATAAAGAAAGTATTTGTGCATACCTTAGAATAGTACTACATAGGAGGGCAAGTGACATTAGACAGAAAGAGTTACTGGGTTAACAGCATAATTATTTGTTTAATTACACAGCTAGATGATAAGCTACTTAAATGAAATTAAACATCTCTTTGTTATTTCATCTTTATAACGCCTGGGGGATCTATTTCCCAAATTTTCCAATTTGAAATTTCATTGCAAATATTTTATTCAAATATAGTATTAAAATAAAGTTTTTTAGTACACATTTTCTAATAAATATTATTTTCTAAATGGCCATAATTACTTATATTTTCATGAACTCAGGTGCCTTTTGTAAGAAAAAAGAATAGTCAATGCAAGAATATTTTGATGTATTATTATTATTATTATTTTGCAGTACTGGGGATTGAACTCAGGATGTTGCACTTCTCAGGCAAGTGCTTATTCTGCTGAACTATCTCCCAGGCCCTTGATCTATTATTGACATGGCTCAGAAATATGAAGTATTCCTAATATCACTTATTATGTACACACTTAAGTTTTAATACCTTACTTCAAAAAAAGAATCTTTCCATGGTAGATATTTGATTCCTTTCCCAATTATAACTTTGGGGGTTTTTTTGCACTTGCCAGATAGGTTGGTTTATTTTTAATGGTGGTGCCCATTGAGTCTATGAAATCAGTCACATGTGCAGAATATCACAGGGATGAAAAAAATCACTTAATCAAACTTGTTTTATGTAAACCACTTTTGTGAGTGATTATTAATTTCTTACAATAATAGAAGTTGCATATATTTGCAAAATATTGCATACTAAATTAACTTATAATAGCCTTGTCATATCCTAGCATATCAGAAATATTTTACAAAAGTTTAATGGGCTAGAGTTCATGGCAAGTCACTAAAGGAATCTACTTAATGTACGTTTTTGGATGTCTTTTTAAAATATGTGTTATATATAGACTAGCCCACAAATAGTAATTTAATTCACAATTAATTAAATATAGAAATACGATGAAATTAAATGAATAAAAAAGTTATACTCAGTCTCAGTATTATTTATCTATACATATAAAATCTATGAGCTAAAGATTTTAAATTTAGTCTATAAGGAAAAGTTCGTAATTTTCTCCATCCTTTGGTACAGAGCTTCAGTGTGGTCTAACCTAAGCGATTCTTTTTGGTTTTTCTTTTTTCTTTTTCTTTTGGGGGGTGCTACTGTGTTTTATTTTTTTTTTCCATAATTTTATTGAGAAAGAAATAGCAATGAGACAGTTTCAAATCAAATTGATAGGACAGATCCAATAATTAATACATTGCATACTGCCTTCCTAGTGGTTATTTGTTGTAAAAGATGCAGACATGATATCCTATTTACAAACACTATTAGAACAAATCCCTCTATTCGATGAATTAAGAGAATGTAGCTATATATCTATCCTAACCATTTTGAATACACAGATACAAAATGGACATTCATCTATATCTCATTTTTTGTTTAGTCTCATCATTTAAAATATTATAGGTGTGTGAACTCAGCAAAATATTCCAAAATAGTCCAGTATTCCATAATAGTATTAGGTCTTCCAATTGAAGGGCAATGGCTGACATTGTTGACCTGAGTAACCTACAGCTCAACATAACAACATGGCTTTACTTCTTGTACTTCATTTTTGTTCTTTTCTCCTGGATGGTTAAGACCAAGATAAAGTAAGACGTATGCAACAAGAGTTGTAGCTTTTGGATCTGATAAGGTCATTCAAGTACCCTCAGGATTTATCCTGAGACCCTGAACCTCAGATTGCAGATCCTTTGTCATTAGCAGCCATGTGAATGAGGCACAGCCATTGCTTGGCCAATGTGCTCTCTGTGAAAGCCTGAGAGAATGATTTCTCTCCATGTGACTCTCCATAGGCACACTCTACATCATTGATCACTTTCCTGTTTGGCCCCATAATCTCCTTGATCAGAAAATTTGGGACACAACTGAGTTGCATGTTGTTACAGTACAAGTTCTCATATGTCCTATGTCTTAATAGACCTTGGAAGGCTAGGGCCAAAATGTTGGCTTTCCTTGTGGCCCTCCTTTTTCTCTAATTTTTGGTCTGCAAACTTAGGTTGTTAACCCTCCATAAGAGAAGCTTATTTTTATTACCATATAATCTAGGCTGTTGAGCTTAACATCACTATCTTTCTGAATATCAAACATCTTAGAAATAAAATGGAAGAGGTATATTTCATAAAGAATTGGTATGTTAAACTTTAAGTCCCTAGAGAATATGGCACAAAAATTAAAAAAATTAAAATATATTCAAAAATAGGGTTAAAGAATTACATGCTTATACATAAGTCCAGAAGTCTAACCATCTACAACATTTTCCAGGACAGTACCTCAACACTCCATTTCCTGTCTCCTGCCTTCATTCACCAGCCCTTTCCTTTTTAAAAAATCATCTACCTGAGACACAGCACTGCAGCAACTGGTGTGTCATGACAAGCAGCACACATTCAGAAGACCAGAATGACAGGCACTCCAAGCATGAATCTACTATTATAAATTGCCATCTTCAGTGTAGTTGCTTAGTTCACAGGTGTCAATCTATTTATTTAGTCAGGGCAAGATTTCTTCCAATTAACTGCTATATTTGAAAAATCTTCTGAAGATTCTCAGGATCATTGACTTGCACATCTTCTAAATATAACTGTATGGCTTGCCTCTGTCATATTTCATAGCTCTTCTCCTTGCTCTCTCTTCATTGTCTAGTCCTCAAGTGCTTGGTTTCCTTTTAATTGTATTATACCTTTCTATTTGTATTTCTTCTTTTGAGTTCTTATAATAGGGAAACTATATGATATTTACACATGTGTGACTGGTTTATTTCACTTATGAATATATCTTCAAGTGGCATCCACTTAAATATAAAGGCTTCAAGTTTATCGTTTTCTATAGCTGAGTGATATTCCATTGTATAAAAGTACCATATCTTTTTCATCCATTCCTCAGATGATGGACATCTTTGTTGTTTCCTAGATTTGACTATCACAAATTGTGCTGCTATAAACATAGGCACACATATATCTCTATGATATGATGATTTCAGATCCTCTGGGAAAATTCTCAGTAGAGGAATAGCTGGTTTGAATGGGATTTCCAGTCCTAGTGTATTAAGGAGTCTCCACACTGATTTCCGTAACAGTTGCACCAGTCCACATTCCCACCAGCAGTGGAGAAGGGTTCCTTTTTCCCCACAGTCTCTCCAACATTTGTTGTTCATTGGTTTCTTTATGATAGCCATTCATTCTGAGGTGAGACGATATCTCAATATTGTTTTAATTTGCATTTCATGGATGGCTATTGATGTGGAGCATTCTTTCATATATTTATTCACTTCTTTAATTTCATCTCTGACAAGTGTGTATTCATCTCTGATGCCCATGTCTGCACTGGGTCTTTAAATTTTGGGGTCTTAGTGTTTTTCAGTTCTTTACAAATACTAGAAAGCAGACATTTGTCTGAGTACTTATTTGTCAATTTTTTTTTCCAAATTTGTGGGTTGTCTTTTCACTTTGTTGGTAATTTCTTTTGACTTGAAAAACCTTTTCAATAAGAGCAGCTCCCAATTGTTCATTCTTTCAAGTGTTTCCTGTGCGATTTGATTTATGTTCATGAACTCTTTGCCTACCCCTAAGTCTTCAAGAGATCCTCCTAATTTCTCTTTCAGGAGATTTAGTGTTTCTATTTTAATGATTAGATCTTTAATCCATTTTGACTTTGGCTTAGTGCATGGTGATAAACCTGGTTCAAGTTGTAGTTTTCAGGAGTTAGAGAGCCAGTTTTTCCAACACTATTTATCAAAGAGGCTATCTTTCTTCCAGTGATTATATTTGGAAACTTTGTCAAAGATAAGGTGGCTGAGTGTGTTCCGAGGGGCTTCAGGGGCTTGTAATCTATGCCACTGATTGTCAGGTGTATTGCATTGCAAGTACCATGCTGATTTTATCACCGTAGGCTTGTAGCATAATTTTAAATCATGAATTGTAATGCCTCCTGCCTTGTCTTTATTGTCCAGGATTGCCTTTGCTATTCTAGGTCTTTTCTGATTCCAAATAAATTTTAGGAATGATTTCTCTAGGTCTGTGAGGTATGTTGGTGGTAGTCTGATAGGGATTGCATTAAATCTGTACAGCAATTTTAGGAGTATGGCTATCTTCACAATGTTCATTCTTCCTATCCAGGAGCATGGAATATCTTTCCATTTTCTGAAATCCTCTACGATCTCTTTTTTCAGAGTACTGTAATTTTCCTTGAAAAGATCTTTGACTTCTTTAGTTAGATGAATTCCAAGGTATTTCATTTTCCTTGGTGCTATTGTAAAAGGTATTGTTTCTATAATTTCCCTCTCAGTGTGTTTGTTGTCTGTGTAGAGGAATGCTATTGACTTTTGGTACTGACTTTATAACCTGCTATGCTACTGAATTTCTGTATTAATTCTCGTAGCTTCTTGGTGGAGTTTTTTTTTTGGGGGTCTTCAAAGTATAGTATCATGTCATCGGCAAATATTGATAAGTTAACTTTGTTCCCTATTCTATTTCCTTTTACTTCTTTCTCTTGTCTAATGGCTGTAGCTAATGATTCCAGAAATATATTGAGTAGGAGTGGTGATAGAGGACATCCTCGTGTTGTACCATATCTAAGAGCAAAAGATTTCTCTTTTTCCCCATTTAGAATTGTGTTAGCCATTGGGTTTTCATAAATGGCTTTTACCAGATTGAAGTAGAGGCCATTCCAATTTTCTGTAGGACTTTGAACACGAATGAGTGTTGGACTTGGTCAAAAGTCTTTTCTATATCAGTGGGGATGATCATGTGGTTTTTAGTTTTCGCTCTACTGATATAGTGTATTACATTGATAGATTTTCGCATATTGTACCATCCTTACATCCCTGGGATGAATCCATCTTGGTCATGGTGTATGATCTTCTTGATGATTTGCTCTATTCTATTTGCTAGGATTTTATTGAGGATATTCACATCTATGTTCATGAGTGTGGTTGTCAGTAGTTCTCTTTTTTACTTGCATCTTTCCCTTGTTTTGATATCAGTATAATACTTGGCTCCAGAAATGATTTTGGGAAGATTTGTTCCTTTTCAACTTCACTGAGGAGTTTAAGAAGTATAGAGACTACATCTTCTGTAAGTTTCTTGTAGAATTCAGCTGTGAATCCCCCTGGACCTGGACTTTATTTTGATAGTAGATTTTTTATTTCATCACGTATTTCATTGGCTGTTATTGGGCTATTGAGAGTAGTTATATCTTGTCTATTCCGTTTTCATAATTTGTACCTTTCTAGGAATCTGTCCATTTCATCTGTGTCTTCTATTTTGTGAGTTTAAAGATTCTCCAAGTAGCTAATGATAATTTTCTGAATTTCCACTGGGTCCGTGGTAATTACACCCTTTTCATTCCTTATTGCTTGTATTTGAATTTTTCTTTCCTCTTTTTGATGAGGTTAGCTATTGGCTTATGCATTTTATTTAATCTTTCAAAAAACCAGCTTTTTGTTTCATTAATTCTTTGAACTGTTTTCTTCATCTCAGTTGAATTAATTTTTGTCTAAACTTTATGATTTCTTCCTGTCTTTGGGCTCTGGGTTTGGTTTGCTCTTCCTTTTCTAGTTGTTGAAGGTTCAGCATCATGGTGTTTATTTGTTCCCTTTCTGTTTTCCTAATGTGTGAGTTCACAGCTATGATTTTCCCTCTGATAAATGCTTTCATTATATCCCATAAATTCCCATAAGTTGTCCTTGAATTTTCATTGAATTGTAGGTATTGTTGAATTTCTCATTTAATTTCGTCTATAACCCATAGGTTGATGAGCAGGGTGTTGTTTGATTTCCATGTATTTAGGGTTTCTTTTATCACTTATTTCCAGTTTCATTGCACTATGCTCAGATAATATGCATGGGATAATTTCTATTTACTTGTGTATACTTAAGCATGACCTAATGGCCAGTATGTGGTCTATTTTAGAAAATGACCCATGTACAGCTCTGAAAAATGTATGTACGTTCAGCTGTGTTTGAGTGGAACACTCTGTATATGTCCACCAAGTCCATTTATTTCAAGCTCTGTTATTTCTTTGCTAATTTTTTGTCTGTTTGAGCTAACTTTTGAGAATAATGGGGTGTTAAGGTCTCCTGTTAAGACTGTGGTATTGAATATTAGATTTTTCATGTTCATTAATATTTGCTTTATGTGGTTGGGTGCTTCCATGTTTGATGCATGCATATTTATGAGTGATACTACTTCCTCTTATATTTTTACCCTAACAAGTATGTAGTAGCCTTCTTTATTTCACTTGATCATTCTTAGCTTGAAGTTGAGACTGTCTGAGAATAGGATTGCTACCCCTGCTTTTTTCTGGGGTTCTGGGGAATGTAGTATTGTGTTCCATACTTTGACTTTCAGCCTATGAATGTCTTTGTGAGTTAAATGTGTTTCTTGTATACAGCATATTGTTGGATTTTGTTTCCTAATCCACTGTGCCTGTCTGTTTCTCTTATTTTTTATTTATTTATTTTTTTGGCTAGCTCAGCCTGCCTTAAGGGTGGGTCAGGAAAGGCAGGTGGAGTTGTGGATGGAACTGTGGTATCCTGCGCCTGACTGCATTTGCATGTTTAGGTGCTTAAACAGCTGAGCTAACCGGCAGACCCCTGGTCTGTTTCTCTTAATGGGTGAATTCAGTCCATTTACATTGATGGGTACAATTGAGATGTATTCACTTACAATGGACATATTATTTACCTGTTGTTTACCCTTTTTTCTCTGTGTTTAATTGTTTTTCCAATTTAGTTGGTTGCTTCTAATCTCATTCATGGAATTCTGACCATTTTGGTCCCACTCTAGAACATCTTTCAGAAGCCTGTGTAGGGTTGGCTTTGTCATTATGAAATTCTTTAGTTCTTTGTCATGGAAGTGTTTCACTTCTCCATCAAGCTAGAAAGAGAGTTTTGCAGGGTATAGTAGTCTGAGCTGCAATTTGTTTTCATAGAGGACTTGAAGTACTCTGCTCCATGCTCTTCTTGCCTTCATGGTTTGTGAAGAGAATTCGGTCGTAATTCTGATGGGTTTTCCTTTGAAGGTGGTCTGCTTTGTTTCTCTAGTGGCTTTCAGTATATTATTCTTGTGCTGGATTTCTGGCATCTTTACTCTTATGTGTCTCAGTGAGGTTTTAATTGGGTTGTGGTTACTTGGCGTTCTGTATGCTTCAGTTACCTGAATGTCAGATTGTTTCCTCATATTTGGGAAGTTCTCTGTTATTACTTCTCCCCATATATTTTTAATGCTATTTTGTTTTGACTCCTTCTTTCACATTGATACCTATTAGTCTCACATTGTTCATCTTTGCATCATCTTGCAAGTGATGAATTATTTTTTCCTGCATACTGGTTGTTTTTAAGAGATCTTTTGTTACCTTTTCACTAACTGCACCAGCATGTTCAAGATCTGAAACTCTGTCTTCACTCTCACTCAATGTTTTTGCAAGCTTGTGATTTAGATTTTAAGTTCCTCTATGTCTCTTTGACTTGCTTCATGCAATTTACTTCTTTCCTATGTTGCTCATTCAAGGAATCTGACATTTTTATAATCTCCTCTATTTTTTTTATCAATGCCTTCTTTAGAAGCAGCTATTAATTTTTTTACTGCAGAGTTTTTTTTTTCAGATAGTGTTTCCTCCCTATGTTTCTATTTTTAATTCTTTACTTCAGATGCTGAGTTCAGAGAATTCTTTTTCTATTTCAGAAAAGAATTTTGCTCTGAGTTCCTCTATAAATTTCCACTGTTGCTTATTTAATTTTGACACTATTAATTCACACATTTCAGCTGAGCTAGTGTCCTCTGCACTTGTTCTGGGTGGGCATTGGTTTTCCTCCATATGTTTCTGCATTTGTTTCCTTACTGTAGGTGTTATTAATTCAGGGATTTCATTTTTCATTTGCAGTCTGAGTTCCTCTATATCTTTCTGCAGTTGTTTCTTTATTTAATAAGCTGTTGATTCATTGATTTCAGCTGTGTGGTTCCCAATTTGTTCTGTATTCATGTCCTCTGCAGTTGTTATGGGTGGGCTTGGGGTGTGAGATTGCATTTTGCTCCTTCTCATCATTTTGTGTAGCACTGTCTTCTGACCTTTGTTGTGGAGCTTTGATGTAGTTATAACCTTAGCACCTACTGCAATTCAGGTGAAGAGCTACAAAGTTTGGCTTTATCTTGCTGTGCTTGTTTTGGGTCTGAGTGCTGTGCTCAGCTCCTTCCTGCTGCTGCCCTTGGGAGTGATACTGTTGTGCCTCTCTGGCAAGATGTTCTACTCCTGGATAGCTGGGTGGCTTTGTCCCTACTCCCTCTGCAGGGATTGCAGCTGCAATGTCTCACCCCAAGCCTGTAGTCCGGGCCTGAGCTGAGTCTGGAGGGAACAACGTGGAATAGTTGGGAGAAGAAGTTCTCCCACAAACTCACCAGGCTTGGGCTCGGGCTGGATCTGAGGGTCCCCAGAATGCAGCAGAAGTTCTCACTCAGCAGGCATGGGAAGGGGTTGCAGAGTGATGATGGGGTCGCAAGGTTGAGGAAGAGGGTCTCACTCATGCTGCACCTGAGTTTGGACTTGATTGGTCCCGCAGTTGCAGGACAGATGGAAGTTCTCACACACACTCACTGGACCTGGACTAGGGCTGGATATCTACCTCAATGCTTCTTGATGTTATTACCCAAGGAAGAACATGTGGCTAAGACATACGGTATCCTGGTTACAGTTGTACACTTAGCAGTACTAATAACATCCAATGAAATATAGAAATTTACAAATGTTGGTAACTAATGGTTTTGTACTTTAGACCATAGGAGCAAACACTATAGCTACATAACAAAGATTTTAAATTGGGAGTTTGTAGGTAAACTGATTCCCCTAGTTCTAGTCCCCCTAGTTCACATCATATTGTGTTGACACATGCATGGAGAGTTTTATACCAGGGCATTTCATAGAAGCTAGATCTTGGAAATGACCTATATTTTCCTCAACTGTTGAATGGATAAGCACATGTGATATCTGCACACAACAGTGTTTTATTTTGACTCAAAGAAGGATGAACTTGAGTGATTTGTAGGAAAATGGATCCATCTTGAGAACATCATGCTAACTGATATAAATTATACACATGAGCTCAAATACGTTTTCTCTTGCTTGAGATGCTCAAAACATAATTAAACATCAGAATCAATGGTACATAATTGGACCAAGTCAGATATGAGGCATACACACACTCTCTTGTTTCTTTCTGGAGGTCCGTAACCAATACAATCCAGTTGGAACAAATGTTTAGGCTAACAGCCTGTAATATGAACTTCAAAATTTTAAAATATCTTCTTTATTTTTAAATGGGCACTACAGGAATGCTCTAAAGTTAAGACTCTATTTTTTCCATCAGTGTAAATTTGAATGTATCTATAAGATCATCTGAAATTCCTGTCAAAGTTTATGATACAAATTATGCTCTTTTCTTCTAAAACATAATAAACTGTTTTTGAGTAAATATTTCCTGCAAATTTTGTCTATTTCAATAGGAGCTTCTATCATTCTTCTCTTTTAAGATACATCTTCACCCTTAAATATTAAGGCTTTTTATGGTTTGCATCGAGGTGACCCCCTAAAACCTCATGCAGTCACTGGGGCAGCTTCTCGAGTTTGTGATTCATTCATGACTCAGTGCTGAGATTATGGGTGTGAGTGCTACACCCAGCCTGGGGCAGAAAGCCTGAATGCAATGTAAGGAGGGGAAAGAGGCTTGCTAGCTGCCTCAGCTTCTCCTCCTCCTTTTGCTCTTTGCTGTTTTCCATCACCATAAAATGTTTCCCCTTGCCACGTGCTACTCTGCCTGGGAACCAGTTGACTATGGTCTGAAACTTCCACTAACTGTGAGCTACATAAAGCTTTAATTTCTTAATTCTGAGTGTCAGGTACTTGTCCTGAGATAGTAGAAAAGTAACTATTACAGGAGCCTTCAGATTGTAAATAAACAAGCTATGCCAGACAGAAATGGTAGAAAAACTCTTCATACCCTTTACAGTGACGTGGCAGCGAATGTTCTGCATCTGAAACAAAAACAGTGTTCTCAGTATTCTAAGCACATGAATACCTAACTTGTGTTCATATTTTGTATAAGAGAAAAATTCTATATTTAATATTTAGACGTTCAATGATTGCAAAGAAATAACAACTTCTAAATATTTATGCATAAATTACATTCGGGCAACATCATAATTAAATTATATCTAGAGTCTTTAGTAGAAAGAAACATGTTTATGCCCAAGCACAATAGAATAGGTACAAATTGAAGAGCAAGTTTTTCAAAAAGTTTGGCTTCTGAAAGGGCAGTTTAGCTTGTCTTACATCCAATCTCTTATGATTGCATCCACCCTCAAGTATCACATAGACAGAAGAAAATCTCTGAAAAAATAAAGTATATTGAGTTTTGAACCAGATACTAACATTCAGACCAACTATAGTTTAAAATCAAGATCTTTTTGATTGCCCCTTTTATATTTAATGAAACTTCTATCCTGTGATCACTGATGCAGCCTAGGATATAACATAAGAAATTCTTTCCAAATTCCAGTCTCCTCAGTTAACTTCACTGTAAAAGTTGTTTGTAATATCTGCTTAAGTCAGCAGCAAATATGTCATTTTTCAAATTATTGTTGCCTTGTGATAAAATTCTCCATATAAACAGGGACATTTTGTACAAAGAGAATCAACTTTATAAATAAAAATTCATCCCTCTCTAAATATTTATTATTAAATATTCATATCCCATCTCTTGTATGAGTATATTCAAGAAACTTGAGTACTCCTGTGAATGGGAAATGTAAAATATGAATCATGAAATACAAACCTGAGTCAGTAAAATTTTACACATAGGCAAACAATAAAAGGAAAGTCAGAATGGATTCAAATGAGCTTATAGAGTTTATGTCACTTTATAATAAAGATGCTGAAGTTCTGCTTCTTTCAAAAAGTGGGTCCATTTTACACAACACCTTCTTAAAAATCATAAAGTATCATTCTCTGGAAATTTCAGCATAGTCACTGAAAATATTGTTCTTTAATTCTTCTAATCACCAATTTCTTTCATTATATCACCACTGTGTGTTTATATTCTAAAGTTTACTTCTAGAACTAATTGCTTAATGCACTCAGTAAGTAATTACCATTCTCTTCCTGTTTCTTTTGCTATACCATGAGAACACTAAAATTTGTCCTCGGTGTTCTAAGCATTAACTATTTTATAAAGTTCCTACAGGTTTTAAAGTATAAAATTCTCAG
>NW_004524582.1:4677471-4678669 GCF_000260255.1 Octodon degus
TTCATTTTTTTATTTTTAATGTATTTAGCACAGGGTCTACAGGGTCTCACTACACAGATTGGACTCATAGTGATCCTCCTGTTATCAGCCTCCCAACTATTGGGATTACAGGCGCAGGCCATCATGCCCAATCTCAATTGGTTTCTCAGCTGCCTAAGCAGGCACTGTAGTCCACTGAGCTATCTGAGCAGATCTCCATTTTTGGATCTGGTCTTGAAATACAGGGGAGTCTGATTTTATTTTTTACATTATATATTCTGGACAGTTGACATTTTTCTGAGGAGCAACTGGTAACAGTATTATCCCACACTGTGGATTATCTCTTCAATCTGCTGTTAGTTTCTTTTGCTTTGCAAAAGCATTTAAATAAGATGAGATGCCAGTTTTTGATTCTGTGTCATACTTCTCTTGCAGTTTGGGTATGTTCAGATAGTCTTTGTGTATACTAATGTCTTCATGAGTTCTATTCTACTGACTAGCAGATTGTTTCTGTTTTAACTTTTTTTTTTTCAGTACTGGAGATTGAACTCAGGACCCTGTGCTTGCCAGGTAAGCCCTTATTCTACTAAGCTATCTTGCCAGCCCCAACATTTAGATCTTTGATCCACTTTGAACTTAGTATGTGGTGGAAAATATGAGTCTAGTTTTAATCTTTGCTATGTGAAAAGCCAGTTTATCCATATAATAAAAAGGGTATCTTACTTCCATTGAGCATGTCTGTCACCTTTGTCAAAGAAAAGGTGGCTAATTGTGTTTGTAGTTGATTTTCTTAATCCTCTAGTCTGTTGTCTTGGTCCTCAGTTCTGTTGTTTTGTTTTTTTGACAATACCATGCTGTTTTTATTACAGTAGCTTTGTAGTATTCTATCAGTCAGGGATTTTAATGCTTACTACCTTGCCTTTGTTGTCCAGATCTGCCTTTGCTTTCCAGGTCTTTTCTAAAGCCAAATTAATTTCAGGATTGTTTTATCCAATTCTGCAAGAGATACTGTTGAAATTTGATTGAGGCTACATTAAATCTGTACAGCAGTTTTGGAAGATTGGTCATTTTCACTATATTTGTTCTTTCTACCTATGAGCAAGGATTTTTTTTTTTAATTTTCTAATCTCGGGGGCCGGGGAGATGGCTCAGTGGAATAAGTGCTTCCCTGGCAAGCGCAAGGACCTGAGTTCAATCCCTAGTTCCAGCAAAAAATAAA